>NW_010415600.1:33288-59949 GCF_000710305.1 Buceros rhinoceros silvestris
CTAACAGTGCTTCCTTTTGTAGGTATACTGGGCAGAGGAAGCATAAACCAACCTTCACAGACCTTTTGCTCTTTAGATTGTGCACATTTCCCTTGTTTGAATATTCCGCTTCGGTGGTATTGCCTAGATGGGCGCAAAATGAACGGATTGCTCATGATTTCCAAGTATCACACTGGGAGTAACCCTTCCTGGGGACAATGGGAACACAGATCTTGTGCATATTTAATTTAATCACATTTATATTATTAATTTTTCAAAATGATGTTGGATAAGAAAGCAGGAAAATGCATACTTGTCTGTGAGCTTTGAAGACTACCTAACTCCAGTCAGTAAATGCTTGCCCAGTGTGTGACCAAGCCTAGACACATTTTAGACTCCATTTCCAGTTTTATACTGTACATTCCTTTAGAAGAAAACCAGGAGTACAAACCTGGAACAGAGCCGTGTACGTTCAGATGATCATGGAGCAGAGCTGCAGGTCTGCCCCCACACTTTAGGCGTGGGCTTAGGTCAGCATAACCAAAGAGAGACGATTACAAGTTTTCTGAGAAGAAATATTCTTTCACTTTCCTCTCTAATATTTTTCAAAACGTTAGTTAGCAGGGCTGGTGAAATATTGCTTTCTAGGCCATAAAATTGAAACAAACAAACCTGGTAGATCATCACAACTTGTAGAGTCAACTCAAAAGTTATTGAGGCTGAAGATGTAAAGGACCAAAGGAGTTTCAACTACAGAGGAGTGAATAAATTCAGGGTTTAACCTGAAAAATGGTAAAACACCTAATGAAAGATTTCTACTGGAAGAATGTGCTTTCTATAAATACTCCAGACTAGTGATTTATTCAATTAAATACATTATGGACACTTTGGAGTATACTTTTGGAAGGGCTGAAGATCAGAAGGTCTTTTTTCCTCGTGGTTCTTTGTAAAGAGCGCAGAGAATTCTTAGCTATTTAAATGCATAACAACACAAGCCTGTCTAGTTTATTTGATGAACAAAAACTAGTTTCCAGCCCCCTTTTCATAAAGCCCTACGCTAACCAATAACTGAATGTTGTGAAGAACTCATTTCACAATAGAGAAACAGAGAGTAAATTAATTGTCCAAGGTCACAGAATGAATCGGTGATAAAGATGTCACTGAAATCAATGTGTAGTAGCTTCTTTTCAATATAGATGCCATTCTGTCTTTTATAGGCTTAACCTCACTCTTGTCCTCAGATCATGCAATGTTTGGTCAAGAAAAATTTCAGCCATATTTCCTGCTCTAGATTTGCTGTTATAAAAATGGTAGCCATGTTATATTAAGGACTCAGAATCCATAGCTAGTTAGAGATTTTTTTCATCACTAGAAACTCTAAAAATAAAACAACTTTAAATCAGTGCTAAAGGAACATTAAAGTGTTATTGATCCTATTGAACACTGAAAGTGGGTATGTTTGTGGTTATCTTATCCATCAATAACATATATAGACAGAAGAAGCTTGTAATCCTTGTAGCTGTTGACAGCAGCAGCAAGAAAGCATTGCCAAAACCAGAGTCTTTTATTGACCATTTATAAGCTAATACATTTCCTTGCTATCCCCACATATCCCCAACAATCAGTCACTCTTTTACCTCCAAGATATAGATGTGGAAGGACGGAAGTTTTGCTGCGAACTGATGAGGAGCTGCCAATGTATTCTTTCCTCTTGCGTGCGAGCTTCATCAACTTCTGGAGTGCTCAGCAGCTGGGAATAACTGCTCAGAGCTGAAAATTCAAAATAATCAATTTTCCTCTTCAGCAGGTGTTTTTTCCCATTGAGCCTGCCAAAGAGTTGGAGAAATAAAATCTAAAGTAGATATATTTCAAGCTGAAATAATTTCTACAATCTCTTTAACCATTTTCCCAGCTCCTGAATATCTCGAGACATACAGTCTATCTCTCAAGAGCGATGTGATGACTCTCCAGCTAGCCGAGAGTATGGCACTCAGCGCCGCAGCTGGCCGTGGCATCCTAGGAAAGGATATCGTAAGAATTTACTTTCATTTCACTCCTGTAGAAGTGATCCTTTGAAAAGGGGGAAATGTTAGGGTGTAAAGCTGTACTACAGCCACACTTGTTCTACAGAAGCAGTAACGCAAAAAGATTTCAGCTTCTATAAGCATTTAGAGGACAACTTGAACTTGAAATCTAGTCATTCTTAGAAACATTAGGAGCATCTTATCTGCTAGAGGGTCTTGTCAGCCAATTTTTGTGGAATTACAGTTACACTTTCCTATTTTTTCCTTTCTAGCATTGTAGGGAAGAACAAACAAACTACAAAACTAACCTGTTACATGTGGGGGTAGCAAGGAAAATAGCTACACGTAGTCTGTCAACCGGAAAAACTAAATAGCCTTTGTAACAAACAAAAACCAGAGAAATTATTTCCATGCTAATCTCCAAAGGCTCTAACAATGTTAAATGTTGCATCTAATAACAGGGGGAAAGTAATAGGTTGGCTCTATGTCTTTAAATTTTCCTAGGATAATCTACTGAAAAAAGTATTTCTGTCTCCCAAAAAAACTTATGTCGATGACAGTAGATTTTGAAAATATGTAGATAAATAGGGAATTTTCCATGACCATAGAAATTAAAGCAATACTAGTCACTGCTTTTTTGATGGCTTTTCTAATGTTAAACATTGGGGAATAACTAATTAATGACTAAACCGTATAACCTTGTAAGGACACTGTAATAAACCCGTTTATTTTATAAGGACATTAATGTGTATAATGCAAGGAAAGAATTCCTAATCTGAGCTGTGGAAAGTGCAGCAAGTCAGACATACATGTCTTCACGCTTTCCTTAAAAATTATAACTGGAGACATTATTGGAAAGAATAAAACATGGTAGACAGCGTTCAGTGGGAAAAATGCTAGAAACCTTGAACAGTCCAAATAACAATACAACCCTTATCACAATAACATCTATTGCCTTTAATATAAAATTTTTTTGGCTTTTAACCCTGAATGACAATGAATCCATTTTTATATTCAGTCACTTGTACAATGCCAAATGGCTCAAGTTTGGTGTTTTAACATGTTGAATATAATTTATCTTGAATAGTATCACCTAGTCTTCCTTTACTATGACTGCTTTATCACGATATTTTTTTATTTTTGTTGAGGTAGCATTAAAATTGAATTCCAAACCTGTCATATTGTCTCTTCTAGCGATGATCCTGCAAATACTTACAAGCAATCACCATTTATTCTGTATAGCCTGATTAACTGTGCTAGGAAGATACAAGCTTGGTGAAATGTTGTCAGACTAGGACTTTAAATTTTAAGCATTTCAAACCAAAAAAATTGCATACTGCCATGTAAGTGCAGAATTCTACTATCTGCACGTTATTTAACATTACATAGGTATGCTTTCCACTATATAATACATTATAGATCTTTGAGAGAGAATACACAGTTGACAAGCAACATTTCTTGACTCTAGGAAGGGGCTCAATCGTTTAGCTTCATAGTTTTTGCACGGCATTTTCACAATCTCTGCAGTCTTTCAAGATGAACATTTGCCAGTGTTTTAATGCTTAAATTTCTTAAATACTTGCTAACTGCATTAATGCATTATTCTATTAGTAAATAATTCCATTTGTATGCTTCATTTGCAAAGCAGTCGTGTGCGCTGAACTCTGACCCAGTCATCAAATCAAGTGATCTACAGTATTAACTCCTTTTATCTCTATTCATAGGCATCATTCTGCCCTTTCCCTGCATAGTGATAATTTGAAAAATTTGAAACACTGCTTTTATATGTCTTTATGTCATTAATATCAAAAGAAAAGAGGTGGAGACCCTGGCTAATTAACTTCTTAATAGTTTCAAAAAGATCTATTAACTGTCTGTTCAATATCCTTGGCCAAATCGCTGCAGTTGTCAAAGGGAGTACCGCTTTGTACAGAAATCTGTTGATTTATCCGAGCCAAACATCATGCCCATAGCACCTGCAATCTGTTTTTTCCACACTGATAAAGTAATAAAAAATTTCCAAGCTAGTGTCCACAGCATGCTCAAAAATAAACAAAGGTTTTAAAGCAGATTCATAAATACTACCCAGTATGTTTCTGAGGACAGGTGTCAAATTTTGCGTAAAAATGTGCTCCATAGTGGGCTGCTAATCATCAATCATGAGCCTTCTAGCATATTCTGGTTAATTGTACAAATGTTCACAGGTCTCAGATGTTTTACTTACTTAAGATGGACCAATTCTGTATCTAATAATTTCTCCTGGACATGCAGTGAGAGGAGGTGGGGAGGAGGATTTGTTATTATTTACAAGAAGATTGTCAGTCAATATGAAAATTGAAACAGTGCAGCAACCACCCACTGTCAAATCAAAGAAGACATAAACCAAACTTTTCACCAAAAATAGCCTGAAAATTAGTTTTCTGACCTGTTCCAGGACAGCTTACACGTGGCAAATGTATTAAAGACAACGAGACTTTGCTCATGAACAATTAATAAATCTAATAGAACTAAGTTGGCAACAAATATTATTCATGCAAAAGACAGCAATAGTTCTATTAACTTCCAGTCATCAAAGTACATGGAAAGCTCTGCAAAGGACCCTGCTCTGCAAACCTGTCCTCAGTTGGCTTCTTTTGCATAGTCAAATTGCAACTGAAATTAAATAACCTAGTTTACAGTTTTTCTGAGTAGCCCTTTTCTGAGCCCCAAACAACCTGTTGGATGTTTCCAGGGATGGGGCTTCTACCACCTCTCTGGCAGCCCGTACCAGTGTTTCACCCCCCTCATTGTTAAAAATTTCTTACTTATCTCTAGTCTGAATCTCCCCTCTTTTAGATTAAAATCATCATCCTTTCTTGTATCACAACAGGTCCTATCTCTCTTATATGCTCCCTTTAAGTACTGAAAGGCAGCAATAACGTCTCCCTTCTCCAGGCTGAACAACCCCAGCTCTCTCAGCAGACAGAGCAGTTCCACAGACCTCCACTGAGTAAAACATGAGGTCTGCATTATCTCCTGTATCTCTATGGAGAGCTTTCGAGGTTCTGCACGTGGTTATAAAACCATGCTGAAGATGGCTCTGTTAGTATGTAGGAAAAATTTAACATTGGAAATCATTTGTGTGTTATCTGCCTTGTCAGTTAAGTGTTGCTGATCTTTAAAAGTAGATCAGAACGTTTCCTTTTTCCTATATTTTTGATACTGCCAACTCTGATTCTTTTCTTCTGCTCTGATATTGATTGCAGATTTCCTTACGAGTTTTTCTTCCTACAACCGTTCCATACAGGGGTTTGGGTTTTTTTTCAGTAAAGAGAAAATCATCCTCAGCTATTCAAATATTGTGAACATTTACTGAGCACCGTTTTACTCTGTTGAAATGTTCTGTGCTATTTGATGCTCATTTTTCGTTTCATCCATTATTTTTCACTTGTTTTAGCAATCACAGTGATTTATGTTTTCCTTCTGCTTTCCAAATGCTTATTTTAGAGATAGATTTTACTTCAAATATGGTTAAATGCTTAAACTTCTGGGAACACATCATATCAGGGCTATTTTGTACACTCCATTTTCCTGGGAAATGTGGAATGTTTAACCCATTGCTATTCTTCAGTTACTAGGAAGTTAATGTAGTTCCCACATTTTGCTGCTGTCTAGAGACATGGGGCAGAGCCCGAGCTTTTTTAACTTTCATTTTTATGAAGCAAGGTTCCTGGCCATCAAATCTTGTAAACCATTTCTTTTACTTTTTGTGGGCTACCTTGGAAATGGCACAGGTCCAGTGCGGAGCTGAGCAGCTCCAGAGGGAGCACAAGGAGGAGTTATTCTCTAAGAGCGCTCCGCAGGGCTGCTGGGAGGTCTTGAGAGCACCACCTAGGAGAAAAGACTCCCAGAACTAGGGCTGGTTTTTGTAAAAGAGAGTAAAAAAAGACACAGAGTAGCGGGTTTTCAAATGAAAAAGGAATGCATTATTTTTCACGTTCACTGGCATATGAAGAAATGATATGACGAAATTGCACCAAGGGAGATCGGTTTAGATAGTCAGGAAGCCTTTTTAGAGCAAGGAGAATTAAACACAGGAATGGGAGACTAGTGGAGATTGCGGGGCTTTCCTCCGTAGAGGATTTTTAGCGCAGGTTATGTTAAACATTGCCAGACATGTTTTTTATGCAGTTGTTAATGCCGTAGCACTGTGAGGTGGTCCTGTACAGGCAAGAGGCTGAAGGAGATTATTGATTAGGCACAAACACTGCCCAGATACTGAAGCCAGCAGCGTGTAAGCTAGTCTGAGCGTATGGAGTGAGTGAGCCTATAGCCTTTGTACCGGCCTTTTACAACTGCTCACTGCAGATTTTAGTTTGGGTTACATCTTACTGGTAAAGACACTAAATCACATAAATACAAAGCTGAGAGGCAAAGGATTTTTTGAATGCCCCGTTTTGTTTCTGCAGTTCCTGTAATTATAATTTGGTATGTACATAAATGTGTGTACAAAGTGCCCATTTAGCTGTAGCCTCAGTTCGTATAATCTGAGTATAGACAGAAGGTCAGCACAGCTTATGCTCAGTCATGATCTGAGTAGATGAAGGAAAAGCTAATAAAACGAAGATGATGAGATGAGAGAGATAGATTCGTCAGTATGACAGTTGCCTGTAGTGGTCAAAAGTGCATACTTTGGTGTTTTCACATTTTGAGAGACTTGTTGATATGCATAGCTTAACAGGGCTCGCTTCTTTTCAAATTAGTTGTTACACATTGCAAATCAAATTTAAAATTCACAAAATTATTAATGGCTAATTGAGGGCTACTAAGAGATGACAATGTCCTAGATAGTTTCAAATAGTTCCAGTTTCACTGTCTACTTCTCTGCTCCAATGCTTTGCAATGAGTCAGTAGTCAGCTTTAATTTGTTCAGTTTAATTAAATTCCACCTGAATAAATATGTGTTGCACAAAGCTAAGGAGATGCTGAAATTTCCTGGATGATGTATGCAGCTGAGAACTAATTTGGTAGTATCCAGCCTTGGATTGCAACTATTCCCTTCCACAAAGGTGAGCACCATATAAATACATAAATAATAATTTAGATTAACTTAAAAGGAAAATTATATAAAGCAAGCAAGGTAAAATTGCACGTAGAAGAATACTTTTTAACATGCTGTCATTATTCTTAGACTAATGAAAGTCATCAGTAGATCAGAAGTATATCTCGCCTTCAAAACACAGTCCCATTAAGATTAGCAGCTTGTTTACTTAGCCTGATACTGTCCTGTCTACCCATCACATTAATTAAAGAACTAGTCCTGTAATCAGATAGCACAGTATTTTCTGCTAAGATGTCTTGCCTTTGGTAGGGTGACATGTACGAATTATATTTGTGATTATGATCTGTGATGCAAGGAGTTTAAATAAATGCTGGGTTATTGTCCTTGTCTTTCTCACGCAGTACCCGCAGTTCACTCTCTTAACTGTGTTGTGGCCAGTAACACCCTTCTCAGAAGGCAACAATCAACATGGGAGAAAATTCCATATAAAATCTTTTCTGAGAGTGTTTGACTTACTTACCGGGATCATGCTGACTGCCTGTAATCGAGGGTCACGATCAGTGCAATTATTGTATACAGGTCATGAGGAACAAGCAGGTTAGATTACTGAACCTGCTCGACAGTGCACCCCAGGGTCAATAGGGGTGCGCAGAAGGGTTCTGCAAAGCTAAGTCTGACTGGCTGGTGGAAGCATGTTGGCCGGTATATCATATCTGTTTAAGCAAAGAACAAGCAAGGATCTGCATCATTCAGGTAACCAGCGCTCACAGAGGCCAGGAGCAAATCTTGTCCTTCCACAAAACCAAATAGATTGTGCAGAAATTCCGCTTCTCTTGTACTTCATTTAACAATAGGAACTCTCCTTCAGGAGTTGCAAAGTTCATTCTCTTTGATGATTTTACAGTGCATTACTGTAACTTCTAAATCAGTGTAATTGTCTGAGCCCTTTCTTGCAGGGGAATTCACATGGACTCCGTTTCCTCTCTACGTGCTCCTAAGGTAATATTCTTTGCTACTTTATTTAATTTCACTGATAAGCATGTTCAGGTCTATACTTTATTTCTTCAGAATCCCTGCTTTGCAAGTTCCCTTTAGTCTCGGACAATCTTCCAACAGGTAAACTTCATTGCCTGAAAGTCTCAAAGCCTAAATGACAAAAAGTAGCGGCAGATAACAGACTAATGATTTAAGCGATTGCTCTACTCTCATTGTATATGTTTTTCTAAATTCCTGTAGGTAAGAAATTTCTTTACTGATGTAGACATAAATAATTGTTTATTATATTATCTCATTGTTGTGACATTTTCATTATAATGTCAAGTAAAACTTGCTTATACTTTTACTCAAATTTAGAGGTACTTACAACTGTTTTCATATTTTTTTTTTTAAATGAGAAAAGTTAACGCCTGTTGCTTTTGTTACTAGAACGTCCTAGATAAGCTATGTATCCCCTGTGTATTTACTTAAAGATAGCAGTTGTGAATTTAATTTCCCTCTAATTTTCTGGACTTTTTTCATAGGTGAGAGGCTTTGGAAATCTTGATTGGTATAACTGCATGAAATTTCATAGGTGCCTTTATTTGCATGTTGAAAATAAAGTCCAAATTACTGAGTCAAAGATCTGTAAGAATTTAATCCAAAGACAAGCAACAAACGTCTCAAAACCTGTTTCTAACGAGCAATGAGGCAGGCTGAAGGAGAGTCTAGATTACTCACAGACCCACACTGAGTATCTCATAGGTCCTGCTCTGGGATCTGGCGCCTTTAATGCAGTATCAAGACATGTGAGAGAGCTCAGAATATCAGTTCAGGATAACTTGAGCAGAGGGGCACAGGTACAGCTGGCCGACAGCATCGGTAAGCGCTCTGATACAGCTCAAAACCCACCCTTCTTCGCTCTACCCTTTGGACTGCTGAAAGGCAGCTCCATCCAGCTGGGATCCAGAGCTTGGGTCTCAACGCCAGAAACTCTCATCCATTTTTTTGGAAAGAATTTAACATGCATTCACTTTTCTTTTCAGCAGAGACCAAATGAAGGATGAGTTTTGCTAATGTGCCCAGAGATTAGCAAACGTACTTGGGAACCCACAGACTTACATTTGAAGGCTCTAATCCGCAGATCGTGTCTCCCAGGAAATTTTCAAAACTGCAGGTTTACACAGTGAGTTTCGCCTCGAGGTCCCTTTAGCTTTGTGAACCTTGTGTTCTCTCCCAGGTAGATTCCATTGTGCATATGGTGGCACTTCTAGCTGCAACAGGAAGCTTAAAAGAAGGGTGCCTCCTCCTGGAACTGTCCAGACCAATGGCAGCTCAGGGAGGTGGAGTAAACTGTCGGTGTACATGCAAAGAAGGGGAAATAAAAAGGGACAAGTGGGCAAGCCCAAAATGTGTTCAGTTTTCATTTTAGGTTTGATCATATTTGGGCCATTTTTGTAACAAACAAAACAGTGGTATTATAAAACAGAGGATGCCGTGTTATTAAGAAGGCATGAGGCTTAGGCCAAATGAGTATGTCAGGGGCTAAGCAATGACCTCACTCTCCTCCAGGCAAGATTTTGCAGCCTTTGGGTGTCAAAATCCTGGATTTGAAAAGTAAAGAAAAATTTGTTTAAGAAGTATCCTCAGGCAATATGGACTCAGTCTTTAACCCTGCTACAGATGCGAAAGACCAGAATGGCTGATGGAGTAGCCAGTGAAGCAAGAAGTGGCTCGCTGAAGCAGATGATGGGCATAAATCTGGATAGCCCTTGCTATCTAGTTGGATAGGCAATAAACCCCTACGATTTAATAACCACAATTTTCAGGTTGCTATTACAAGAGGAGGTTGAAAGGCAACAATTGCTCTTAACAGTTGCTTCACCAAGAAAATAGCAGAAAGACTTTAAAATGCCAGTATACTTTGTTTAGGGAAAAATGGATTTATTTGATTGCCAACAGAGACCAAGTTCAATTCCTAGAGGAAAGTAATAAATATTAGGTTTAGACACCGTTCAGAGATCAGTGAAAATTAAATTCTATGGGTGCTCAGAGAGCTCGGTCCTCTGCCAGTGCCTTGCTGGATGTTCCTGGATAGGGACACACATAGCTTAAGGCAGGAGTCCATGACACGCCCCACACATGTCATAGGTGTGGCGTGGAACAGGGCGGGGGAAGTGGACAGGACAGCACAGACAAGTCTGACGATGGGATGTTGCAAGTGAATCATTACCAGCTGATTTTACTGTAGGTCAGTGTCTTGCCTGTTTACCCTGGTATAAATATATACGTCATTACCACTTGTTACTGACGAGAGAAGTATAACAATGTTATAACGTTCTAATGAAGAAAGAAATTTTCTAGCAATGCTTAGGCAATTTCCTTACTTTGCTTTCTTTCTAGTCAGTTAATAATTGTGACATTTTTCTTGGCTTTAACTGTGTGTCCCTGAAGGCATGTTAAAGACCCCCTGTGATTAAAATAGTGGGAATCATGTTGCTGGAGTGACATTAACAGAAATACTTATTAAAATTTGGCCCCTGCTGTTTGTGGTTTCTCAAGACTATACTTCTTTAGCACATTTTAAAATAGAGCTACACGATGCTTGACAACTAGAAATTATGCTATAGCTCAAATATTAAGTGAGAATTAGAGAAGTAATTATGGGCTGTCGTAACACCTGGAAACAGAGGTCGTGGTAGTTTGTTTAATGTTACATTTAACAGATCATCGGTTTTGTTGCTGATGTAAATCAGGTCTCTTGGCATAGTGTGATTGTACTCAAAATGCTCGCATGGCATACTATGCTATTTTAATGTTTGTAAGGCATTTGCAGGATTTTTTCTGCTGTTCCCAAGACCCTGGTGGAAATAGGATGCAGCTTCCTTTGAGCCTGTCCACCTCAATGGCATTTTGAATAAATATTCAACGTGACATGTATCAGAAGAAAATAAAATTGCTACTAGACTGCAAGCCATTTACACTTTCCCCTGAATCAGCAGCTCATGTTTGTCTTGTAGCTTATATAAAAATTCTGTTTTCACCTCTGTTGTTTATTTCCTTTCCCTTTCAGGCAACTGCAAAAGCTAGAAAATGGCCTTTGTGATAATGCCACTGAGATTTAGAGTATTAAAGCAATCTCATTATCAGTTTACATCCCCAGTTGGAAATTGGAGATTGTTCAGCACATCAGACACTAGAGCAGGGGCATGTAATGTGCAGCCCAAGGGCCAGTTGAGACCTGCTGAGTCATATAATGTGGGCTCCAGCTGCCCTCTTCCTGTAACTGAAGGATGGGGACAAAACAGCAGAACTGCTGGCTGATGCTGCTAATGAACTTGAACCACGATACATTATTTTCCATCTGCATACCAAATATGCTTATATGCACTTATAATAAATGTCTAAACTTTACACACAAATTGGATGTGGCCCTTGGATAACCTTCGGGTCTGTAGAAGGTAAACCTCTCGCTAATGCTGAAATTAGCACATGGGGCTAGGGGCTGCCTCGCGGTGTGAGCCGGCATTGATTGCTCTTTGCTTAAGAGCAACGGAGGAGTTCTACAAAAAACCCCTTTAGTTCATCTTCTGCACTAAACTCTCGGGTATGTGAGGAAGAAGGGAAGGAAAGAATATTCTGTGGTTCAGACACTCACAGTGTAAATTCTCACTCCCTTAAGGGTTGGATCTTAACAGCCACACACATGTAAAAGCCCCACCACATCAGTGAGGTTCTCCCGGTGGGTCTGCAAATGACATTGCATTGTTGAATCTTTATGCTGTGGAAAGGATTTTAATTACTTTAATTACTGTTTCTGAGTTACTGGGAAATAAACTCAGAATCTATCATTACTTCATCCAACTGTGCAAATGAAATATATAATTGATATAAAATGTTTTTGTCATACACAGTTTGAACAAAGATCTATGATAGTTTAAATTTCAGAGGCTTCTTCTGTGGTAAAGTTCTATTAATGCTTTCATTAACAAGAAATCACATTACAGTGTCTGTGGGGCTTTCTTCAGTGAAAGAACGATTTCTTTGTTGGTAATTTCATTTTGATGTTACTCCCCTCTATTCAGCTTCCCCCAAACGATGTTTTTCTAAAAATCTGCACTAATATGGTAGTTAACCTTTCTCAACATTACTTAAGGAGATAATGCTGAGTTAGTCACACAAAGAATTAAACCTCGGAACTTTCTATTTTACTCGCTGTTCCAGAAGTTAAGCACATCTTCAACCATATTCTTTATTTCACAGATCTTTCCTTCAAAATGGCAATAAAGACCTTGAAAATAGAACTGAGGGTTGGCTGGCTGACATATAGAACATGAAGATTCTTTTTATATGGAAAGAAGTCCCAAACAGGTATAACCAAAGCATTTGTACCAACTTCCCCTACTTTTAGCAAGGTACAAGGTTCTAATGTAATTTTAGCTATTTATTTTGTGATAAAACTAATATTCAGCAATATACAGGGGGAACGGTTTTGTGAATCTGCCATCCTGAAAGATGCACAAATAGTTTACTCAAAATAGTAATAAATTTTTATTGATTTATTTTTAATTTATTTATTCTTATAAAAAACATCACAAAAGTAATGTCTTTTCTATTTCTTGGGGATAAAATCAGAGTGTGACCACCCTTTTGCCAATTCTGGCTTCGCTTGGGGAAAGAAAGGTGTCAGTGTTGTGCTGTGGACCATCGGGGAGTTACAAATGTCAGCTACTAGAAGGGGAACTTCTACAGTGTAAAACACAGGGAATACGCATCAACCTTGGTTTGCAGCGTCACTTCAAAAGTGAGGTGACAGTGCTTATTTTTGGGGGGAGTGGGGAGGGTGGGGGTACTGCCTGGCTGGCAGATTTTATTGCCATAAATTATTTCTTCAGTGTCTCCTAAAAGTGCAACTGCCTCAAAATTGTAGACATTTAAAATTATTAATTCATGTTAGGTCTTGTTTTAATTTCCATTTTTGAGGTTAGGGTGTTTTGCTTTCTAGCTGCTGTTGACAATCATGAGGGATAAGAACCTACAATTTCCTCAGCATGAGAGCTGAAATTTTCATCCAGTCACTTGACTCCAGGAGCTCAGACCAACTACAGGGAGGTGCTTAATAATCAAGTCCCAAGAACTGATATCGTTGCCTCTGTTACAGGACTTTCAGTGAGAATGAAAACATTTCCAGTCTACTATGAACTGTGAATGAGTACAGATCCTGTGTTGTCCCTTTTGAGCTGCTCATGAAAACAGACCTTAATGCTGTATGAATAAATCAGCTGCGGATTTCTTTCTTCTAGATAAATCCTAGTGTCACAGAAGTGTGTCATCTATGTATCTAGTAAGAGTAATACACGAACACATTAGAGCAAGGGCTGCATTTAAATAACCACAGTCTGCTCTGCAATGAACTTTAAGGCGCAGACAAATTCTCAGCTATCTGGATTAACCGTGTTACCTGGTTTTAGACTGGATGACACTTTCAATGTACTATGAAAGTGGCAAAACCCCCTACCCAACAGACTAATCCAACACCAATCAAAAACCAAATCAAAACAGAATCATAGAATCATTTTGCTTGGAGGAGGTATTTAAGATCATCCAGCCCAACCGTTCACCCTGCACTGCCAGGGTCCCCAAACCCTTTATTTCAGTTCCTAGAGACAGTCGCTGCTAACTATCAGAACCGTTATAAGCTTAAGACCACCAGGTGAATCAGGGAACCTACTGTTCCGGAAAGGTTACGTATCACCATCCGTAATTAAAATTCTGATAGAAAAGTACCATGCCACTGAATTTGTGGTCTGAGCACACAGTTTGCAGTACGCAGACAAGCTGGATGGCTACTTTGCTGCCATCAGTATTCTGCACTGTGTATTTGCTCAGATTCTTAAAACCGAAGTACGCTGCGTAGTTCCAAGTTAGATTTTCAGAGGCAGAAAAATTGGCAAAACATAAAAAAACTTCAACTAGCCATATGTGAACTAGTCAAAAGCACAGTACAAGAAAGCAGGGAGACATTTCATTAACATTTCATGTGGTTCTTATTCTACTGTTCTAAGAGGCTGTTCTTTATTTAACCTTCATTAACATAGGAGTGACCTTGAGAAGCAGCAGCAGTACAGCCACCAAATACAAAAGGACACATTTTCATTATGTTTCGCAGTCATGGATGTCATAGAACAAAGGTAGGTATTAAGAACTGGCACAGTCTAAAAGCTCCTCAAATTAAAAATAAAGGATGCAAATATCTTATAGATGAACATGCCAGAAAATAACATTGGGAAAGTAATCCCTGTCTCTGAACAAAGCGGGCTCTTTGAAAGTAAAACTGAAGAGATACAGCAAAGCAATAAATACAATAGAGACATCAAAAGAACCCACCAAAAATGATTACATCAAATCAAAAATTATTAAATATTTTAAGGTGCAAGACAGATCAAAGTCTTCTTAAAGATATCAAACACGTAAAGCCTATGAGGAAATTAGGATGCTGAGAAGCAAAGACCAAAATTAATGAAAATATGCTATCACCATTTAAAGTGGAAAAGGAAATACAGCATTCTAGGGTCAACCAAAATATTGGGTACTAATAATCCTTTTGTATTTCATTAGCTGAAAGTAAAATACAGAATACATAACACGTAAGAAAGCAAGATATGATCGAATCTGCCATCACAGTTATGCAAAAGAAAAAGCGTAACTACTAATTACTTAAACTTCTTTGAAAGTGAAAATACAAGCAATGGAGGAAAATAAATCAATGGCAGGGTGGTAAACATCAAGAAAGTCTCTGACTTGGGTTCAGCCGAGTTGAATGAAGTATTTTACTGTAATAGTTATACTAATGCCAGTGCTGGAGCTAGCCCAAACAGAACTAGCTCAAATATCTATGCTAGAGGAATATTTTATGATGTAATAAAAAAACTACATTACGAACCATCTGTTCTGTGAAAATATATTAGTTCACTGAGGTGATTTTACAAAATTTTATTTTGTAAAATTCTCATTTTTCCTTGCTGTTTTTTACCTCAGAATTGTCCTAAGTACTGTTCATTCAGGAAAAAAGATAGATAAACAAACACTTACCTGAGAAGGTGTTTTTTAAATGCAATTTTTCTTTCCAAGTTTGTGTCCATGGCTCCAAAACCTGGAATTAGAAAGCAAAGAGATAGAAATTTAAAGCTTCTACATTAAGGTTAATGTGACCTTTTTTCCATTGGGTCATCTAGTCTAGGCTTCCGAGTCTTTCTTTTTTCCAGTCCCCCAGGATACATCATCTGAGGGTCTTGAAGACATCAGCTATCTTCTTTGAACTTGGGTCACGACAGAACCCCACTTTGTGTTTCTCACTGGGACAATTCATGTGAATTCCAGTTTTCTCCTTCCTCCGTGGCATGCTGTCTCTCTTGCTTCACTGGGTCTGTGATGAAACTGAACCTTCTGCAAGGATAACTAAGTGTCATTCATCAGACTAGTGGTATTGGGGGTTAGGGAGGAAGGGAGTTCGGGTTTGGCTGGTTTTTGGTGGTATTAAGATTATGCCTGTGTTTTACAGACCAAGGAACTGCTGGAGAGGGACCCGAGAGCCAGTCACAGAGGCTAACGGAGTCTGTAATGCTCTGTCTGATACTAACCAGATTATGGCTCCACAATTCCAACAAAGAAACACCAGTGGTATGAAAGCGTAGTATCAGCTTGCCCATTATCTCTAATGAAATTAAATAATGCATATGGGACCACACGTTTGAAGAATAAATACACATTAAAATTCTTAACAGTGTGAAGATTAAGGCAATATGATTTTTTAAAGCTTTCATCCAGGGAAAAATAGCTTACTGCATGCTTTAAGTAAGATTAGCCAGAAAAATCCTGTAGTACACCTAGAACAAAGTCTGAGTGGCAACAAGCAAATATTTTAATGTAGAAAGATTTTTATTGGTTTTAATTAAGCAATGACATTTTTGTTGAATGCCTTAAATCTTTAATTACCACCCAAAAGCACTGAGTGTGACATGAGTTATTTACTGAGTCACTGTGAAATACAGTTCAATATTTTCATATTAAGTACTTCATAGTGAAATAACAGAAGTTCCTCACTGGAAACAGCAGTGATTTTTAGCAACATAGGTGTTTCAGGGCCTGATTTGAACCCCAAGGAAGTAATCTGAAAGCATCCCAGTGGCTTCCGTGGAAGTTGGCTCAGGTCTTCGATGAGCTTTTATGCTTGTCGTAGGGGGAGAAATGGTTTGGGGTTTTTTTTTGTGACTACAATGGCCCAAACCCCAGAATCTTGTCACCAAAGGAAAGCCCTGGATATGTGTTGTTGTGGGGTTTCATGGTTTTGGTTTTGTTTGTTTGGGTTTTTTTAAATGTGGTGGGGAAGTTAACACCTAATATATACCTTGGGAAAAAATTCAGATGACAACTGCAGCAGCTGCATGCATGGGTATAATGTAGGTCATAACATGGATGAGATTTTCACAGGAGTTCAGCACTCTTAAGTTTCACAGCTCTGTTGATTTACAGCCCAGATCAATTTTGTCCTGGGCACGAGAGAGACAGTACTGTTCCACTAGTAATAAGTATATCTATGCTAGAGGATTACCCTTAATCTTTCATAAAAAGTAGTAGTCCCTACCGCTGAAGCATATGAATCAACTCTCCCTAAATTTTAAAGTCTATGGCCTACGAAGTGAGGCACGCAGGAAAGGGGAGGAGGCAGCAGTAATCTCCGTGCTTGCACGAAGGTACCTAATCTGTGTACGGAGGTGCATCTTTCCAAGCTTCCCATGTACTTAGGGGAAAGACATCGTTTTTTCCCAGACTATCAGCCTGCATCTGGTTCCTGATCCAGATCATCTTCTAGAGAAGTAGATGGCTCTCCTCTGAATGTCTCTTGCCTCCCTGCAACAAGGCAGTTTGTGATTGCAGTACCAAAGGAAACAAATGAGATCGGAACAAACCTACGGACAATACAGAACCCAGCTGGATATGCACAGGGAGCATTTGAAACAGGAGGGTGACCATAACATGTAGCCATTTCCTCCTCTTCTTTCAAAGGAAAATGAGAAGTTGCCTGCAGAGAACGAACCCTGCCCAGGAGCTGTAATGAACGCTCGCTCTCAGCCAGGCAATCTTCCTCCTGCACCAAAGTAATGAAAACTCTGTAAGTGCATCCGCTCATGTTTTCTCATTTTTGCAGCTATGCTTTTACTTTGTGCGGGAAAGACACGGTTGCTGGATTAGAGTAGTGATCACCGCAATAGCAAAGCTTGTGACAGCAAAATGTGTGGCTAATTGTGGTTTACCCTAAGAAGGGTAAGACATGATTCTTTTTTTGACGGTGCAATCCCATTGTCCTACAGTACATATAGCTGAAGATTTCTGAGGAATGTACTGCAGATGTGTGTCAACAAGAGGGAAGGAAACATCTGAGAGCAGCCTCAGGGGGATGCTGGTGCTGGGGCTCTGCTCACCATCTGCAGTCAGCAGGGTGGACTTCTCCAAAAGAGTCACCTCAGTGCACCTGAGTGCGAGGACCTGGCTTTGTCATGACTTTTCTGTGATGGAAAAAACCCCATATGATAAAATCTAGACTTTTTATCTGTAGAAAGGGGAATTTCTTCTGATAATCACATATTAAATGCAACTGTTCTTACTTTTGTTGGCATAAGCCCGGGTGGTAGGCCCTCTGAGCAGAAAATCTGCCAACTGGGAAGTCATAATAGGGAAAAACAGCTGCTGTTTTTCATGTTAAAATCCTGGGCATACTGTGGAGCCCCAGCAGTGGTCTTCAGTTTTCCTTTCCCAGCAGAAAGCTTAACAGTGTGTGAAAGTATCAATACTGCCTGATCACCACACAGAGTATACCTCCAAACCCCGGGACTCACAGATATGACTTATAGGTGGCCCAGCTATGCAATTTCATCCTCTGTGTAGTGTTTACCAACTCTGGCATGACAGCAATCAGCACTCAAAAATGAGGAACCTTATCCTACACTTCAGTGAAGTGTAGTTTTCTCTATTTAGATGTTTCTTATAGAGTTTTCATTAAAAGAACGAAAAAACACATAAGACTTTATGAACAGAGGATATGCAACATTATAGAGGTAAGAAACTTGCCTCTGTATCTATAGAGCTTGTTCATAAGGGTTCCCTTCCGAACCCTCCCTCCCGGAGCCAGTACCACCTCTCATAAACCTAATATGCTCAGCCAAATACTAGCCAATAACTTCTGTGAAGGAAACCACCTTATCAAAAGCCTGGGAGGGGAAAGCATAATTCTATTTAACACCCTTCATAATTTTAAAACAATGACTCCTGCAGAACAATGTCAAGAAAACCAATTATCTGAGACACGAAACGTCTGCTATGTAAAGGTTTGTCAACAAGAGTGCATTCTGAACTCTTTGATTCAACTTTGGTTCAAAACTTCCAGCTTTTTACAAGATCAGGTCCCAAGTATCAGACCTAACACTGGATCTTGTCCCACTTCATTTAAAGATAAAGAAAAAAGAACTATCTAGAAATCCTGATAACATTAGCACAGAGGAGACCAAGGTCCAATCCAAGTTACTATGGATTGCTTGTGCCTTATGCTACTGGAGGTATCACGTTTATTATTTAAGTGATAATATGGTTTTTTTTCCTTCCATGGGGAAAATGTTACTGCATTGCTGTGTGAGTAACTTGTCCCCAACCAATTTCCAGAACAATATCTAACATCAGCCTGTGAAAGTTTTCTCCGCTAAAATTCAGTATGAAGTTCACTACAACAATGGTATCTAGGTCTGATCACTTGTCCACTGAAATGAAATTATAGCCCTCTAGTAATCTCATAATGAATGAAATTAAGCTAGAATCCAGGAAAGATATCAGCGTTTCAAATGTATTCTTGTATTGAAAAAGTGCTTCTTCCCCACCTCCCCCTCCCTTGTACTTAAAACAACCTCCAATACCCAAATCTTCAGTGAGAGCCAAGAGAAGATACATTTTGTGTTACAGGGATGGATGATGAGAGAAAAGATACCCAAATCTTCAGCGAGAGCCAAGAGAAGATACAGTTTGTGTTACAGGGATGGATGATGAGAGAAAACACATGAACGTTTTAAGAGCAAAGCTCTATTTGCATTTCTCGAATATGTCCAGCAGGTTTAGGTGATTATTTTCTACTGACAAATATTGTTTTTCTTCTAACGTGACCTCTTCAACATTATCACAAGTGTTTCTCTCCAGCTGGGTTCCACATGCTCTGTTCAAGTTTTTCATGTTACCATTGTGTATAGGAATTTGCGGTGTGAGTTTATGAGACGGTGAGACCAAAATGTTTAAAAGGTGGGATGGAAGGAAGGAACTATCTGTCTAGATAGTTGCTAGTGTCTGTAGCAGTTAATTCCACAATCTTATACCAAGTCTAAGTGGGTTTTTTTCCTGTAAAATTGAACTTTACAGTTAGTATATAAATCCATTGTGCCAGAGGTGCAAAAGCTTTTGATTACATTTACCTCTGAACTTTGGTGCATTTTGTAAAAGTTTCAGGCCCTTCATAAAGATGGTGATTGAGAGTTTGAATTGAAGCAGTTAGAGTCACTCAGATTTCTGTTTACCATTTCATGAAAGAACATTTGAGAATTCAATTTTTTATTCTTTTACAGGACAAGAAAATAAAAGCTTGGAAAAATGTTAGGACAAGAAGATAAAACTGTTCCCAGTCTTACTCTTAGGCTCTTACATGCTTTTAAAAAACAACCAAACAAAAAATCCCATTTGTTCCCAGGGTCATATTTTACTGCTTTCAAATGAGGATGTATCTGTGGTAAATTTTGATTCTATCTCCTAGCAGCAGAGGGGGGGTTTGGGTGATAGGGAGAAGATTAGGGGGTTTTAGCTGTATCAGAACTTTAAGAGTTTGACAGCTTTCAAGATGGCATTTCCCTTTTGTAGAAACTTTCTCCAATGCTGTAAAAGTGACAGAAATCTTCACAAAATTGTTTGGTTTTGATCTCTGCATTAACATCTCTGAGCATGTTCGCGTGAGCCACAGGTTGATGACCTATGTCTATCTCCTAGTGAAACAGCTCCCCTACTACAAAATCTATCATCACAACTGGCACTGACACCATTTCTTGAAGTGTTATCTCTGACATGAAGGAGCAGGCAAGGAACTGGTGTCCTCTTTTTGTCCCTGTAAAATAATAGATAATGCCTGAAATACAGGCACAGAGCAGTATTTGAACACTTGCTTTATTGCTGTCTGTGTGACCTTAGCTTTGAGACCTTTTTTATAAAGTCCACCTGCCTGAGTACATGAGGATAAAATAAAGATAAACTATAGATCACTAAAATTTTCAGTAATGTGGCTGTTCTTCCATTGAGAGAGTTGCAACAAGCGATTGATGCCTTTTTTCTCTTTGGGGCAAGCGTTTGATGTCTTCATAAAATAGCCCTGTGCAGAATTCTGCACAGCGCGCCCATCCCCAGCACATTTGCCCTCGGTATTGGATAATGATTGTTCACTCTGTATAAAAATTAAAAGCTTCAAAATGTGAAAGGAAAATGCTTGATTTACTTTTTGTCTGTGTAAGAAGGTTTCCAAGGTCAACTTTTTTTTTTTTTGGAGATGGGATAAGGAGAAGTACCTATTTGTGTTCCTTGACACTTATTTTCAGATGCTTCAAATTTTGCCTAGATGTAACTATTTGAGCTGAATGATTTTGGAAAATTCTGAAAGTATTCACTAATTAGCATAGAAAAAGCATTTCCTAGTCTGAAATTAAAATAATTAGAAACTATGACAATCAAATAAATGTCAAATAAGTTTGCAGAGAAGGGCTGCTGTATTAGGGCTCTGCCCTTTGCCATCTATTGAATATTTGTTCCAATTAGCTCAGGTTCACACAGCTAGATACAGACTACTTATTTTTCAGCACTGCCGTTCCCCAGAGGCTTTATCTAGCCTTTGCACGCTTCAGGTTCTGCAGCAAAGATGTTGGCTGTTCCTGGCTGAAAGGGGAAAGGAGAGGAAAGCTTCCTCGCATAGATGGAAAGGGAAGACCTGCTTAGGGAGGAGAGCAGGAACTCCAAGTAGCGGATACTGTGGCAAAAGTTGGGAACGTGAAGCTTTGCCCATACAATATTTTGGAGTGAGACACACGTTTTTGTGCCTGATTTCCAAGTTGGCCAGGCATTGCCAAGCATATGCTTTAGCTAATAAATCCTGCTGCAAAATAAAAGCGAATTAATTGGGCAGGATATCTTAGATTAGATAAACCCAGGCCTGGGACCTAGGGAACTTATTTTATCATATCAACGAGCTAAGATAACTGGGAGTCAGGTTTTAAGAGGTTCTAGAAAATAAAGTGAAAGTACTGTTACATAGTCAGGAAATCTAAATCGAAATATTTCTGACATTTATCAATGTCTCGGTGTTTAAGTTTGCAATAAAACCTTTTTCTTTTAGCACTGGATGTATGACTACATATGCATACGTTCCCTTCAAATTCAAATCTGCAGCAGCATAGGCTCTTTCTGAAACTTTAAAAATGGAAAGTGGATTTATGGAGTATCATATAATTCAGGATTGTAAGTATATGACAATGGACATATGACAAGTATATGACAGATGGAAGCATTGTAAAATTTGGCTTTATCATCATTTCACTGTGCTGCTATGGAACTGCTTGGTTTTATTTCCTCTGCACGGCACAATTTATTTAATTTCCAGGAGTCTTCTGCCTACACATGATGGTTGCTGTTTGATGAAGCAGGGAGATACAGACTTTCACTGGAGAGAGATGTACATGACTCTTTATTGAACAATGTGGTTTTGCCCTTAAGTTATAGGACCATTCCTATTAAAAGAATACACTTGTCTTTTATGTATGAAGACCGTCATCTTTATAGAAAAATACACATATATGTATTTGTGTGTGAGGTAATCAAAACGTACTGTACAAAATAATTAACCCAAATACTCTAATTGGCTATTCCAAGAAAGACAGTAAATCAGTGATCAAAATTTCCACTAATAATTTAGAAGTGGGACTATATGCTTCATAATATATAGGATCTCTATTTCGGTTTGCAAATAGTAGCTCTATTTCGACAATCTTAGATATCTTCCTATATCCTTTGAGAGGGATTTTAATGTAGATATCCTCCTTGCATGTCTTTCAAATCTAAATATTGATGAGTAGCATTCTCATTTTTCTCAGCATGAATATTCCTGTCCTTCAAAAAGTAGTGATAGAAATATCATTCTATGTCTAAAGGCAGATAGCAGCTTTGCCAAAGAGGAGTCCATAAGGATCTTTAAAAACAGTATCATATTTTGCTGCTATTTCTTCAAAATATTGGTACTATATACTTCTACTATTTGACCGTATACCGGTGCAGGATTACAGACTCCCACTGTAACTAAGTGACAAATACGTTCTGGAATTTCAATCTGTAATATAAGTTATGTAGTGCAATGTACTCATGAAAAGTGTTCACATTAAAAACTCATAACCGAATGTTCACCAATCAAATATTAAGAGAATTATGTCTCTATCTGTACAGCAAGTAGCCTACTTACGGCATGAAAAGTAGTGGTCAGTGCTCAGTTAAAAGTAATGCTTATTTTTCAGCCTGTGTTAGTTTAGGACTCAAGTACATACAATCCCTTATATTCTAATCAGAAGGATGACTTGGGGCTGATACAGTCCAAAATTAGGTCTAAAAAAAGATTTTAATGTAATCTGTTAGAGGTGTATCTGTATGTCTCAATTTTTCTCTCTTCCTGAAAGCATGTTTCCCATGAGCTCTGAATTCTCTGTTTTCCACTTATTCATTGTGTGTTTTATTCGGGATGTAGCTGGTAACTTTGCCTCCTGTGCTGCGTCTGGGATACGACTACTGGGGAGGTTTAGATATCGCAGGTTCTCTGTTCAGCCACCATCACGTTGCCATATGTGGCTACAAGACAAAGCCTGCTGGACAGTATCAGTCTTCTGACAACAGTCACCGCGTGCTGTTTCTTATTCAGGAATTGCAAAAGCCTAATAAAAATGCAGAGGACTGTTACAGTCAGCCCATCCCAGAAAGAAGCCTGGGGGGTTTCGCCAGGAATTCTCTTTTGCTCTGTTTGCACCTTTGGGTCCAAGCGTGGGGGCTGTGTTTGAGGATGAACCCTGTCAAGCAGAGTGATGATGTCCAGTGATTGTAATAATGTTTGTGGAAAAGACTTCACAATTTCTGCATACTGTTATCACTGACTCCCCGATTTGGCACTGCAGCCCCTCTGTGAGACAAAGAAGTTGTATACAAAATACCAGTTTTCTTTCCCAGGGTCGTTCAGGGAGTCAGTGCTAAAAAATTGAACATAACTTTTCTGAGGCTAGAATCAATACACTAACTACTGCTCAAGTGGTGCTGGGGGGATATTACCTAGTCCGGGGGCGCCCAGTAGTAGTCAGAGAGACAAAAAGCTTAGGCTCTTATTTTCGCAATAGGGATAAAATGGCCTCTGAGGTGTCGTTAAAAAGGTCCTCTTGAAAAGTTTAGATCTCATAAGGTTTGTATGAGAAGTACTGGCTTATTCAGACCTTAATTAAAAATCATAGAAGGTCTTTTAGTTATTTAATTGAAGATGGTTGCCTGTAAATGAGAGATTAATTTATGCTTGTTTTTAATTGTTGGATGCCACCACAATCGGTGCTGCATAAAAATACATACAGTACCTAAAATACGAATTAAAACAAGTGAATAATTATAACCACATCAGCCTAAAGGCAGGAGGCGTTTCAATATCAGAGTCTAGTAATGTTGCGTGCATTAAGATGGATTAATTTTTCTGAGACAGTTCAGAAGTGTTTAGCCTTTATTCTGCCCTAATTTAAAATGACTCATATAATATATCTCAGTATTTTACATAATTTCAGGTTTTATAAGACATTTTGTTCTCTCTATGAGGTCCGTCAACACACAGAAACACTCCTAAGATCTTAGATGTACAAATCATAATCTTTCCAAACAGATCGTTTGTTCTTTGGCTTTGCATTGCTAATCTGTGGGATCAGTGCCTGTAACAGATCACTTCCTCACTTAGGGAGGAGCTTCGCTTACGGGAACAGAAATTTTCTTACAGATAAAGGTAGGTGTATGCACAGGTAAAGGTGTTCCACGAGGGTCAGGACACCACAGTTACCAGACTGTTTAGCATTCAGGTGTCACAGAAAAATGCTTTGTATTCCCTTCTGTAGAGTTTTGTTCCATTTATTTCAGTAGCAGTTGTGCAGCAGAAAGCAGAGTCTGCTCCACTGACAGACAAATCAGAGAGGCAAGATTCTGCGGTTCTGTGTTCTTAGGAAATAGAAAACATGTATGATCTATTACGATGAATGTTTTGGGACCCATATTACATGGAGAAACTGGTTCAGCAATATGTGTAATTCTGAATCTTTTTCCAGTGACATTTCAACCAGAGTTAACTATACCGCTAAAAATAAAGAGTATCGAAGGGCTTTTTGAGATGTGATTCGGATTTTTGCAGGTAGCTCATGTTACCGAAGATGAGACCCTTCCTGGCCTGAGTGTATCATAGCAGATAGTACAGTTGTTATAGTCATGTCCCTGATATCTGATAGGAGGTTTTGATTTAAGAAATTGTGTAATAGACGGGAAAGGAGTGAAAATGAAGAATATTCCTGAGGGGAAAAACAGAACAGAAGTCTTACCAATTGTAAAAGTTTCACAAGAGAGCTGAAGTTGTATTGCCATATTAACACCATCATTAAGTTTTTGATAAATGCTTGATGTATGACTGTTAACTCAAGACAGCCTGGATTTGAGCTATTCGCAGAGCACAGACACATCGTCTCAGCCTCCCAAACGCTCCTGTCGCTGTATCCCTTTGATCCTCCTCTGTAACACGTCTTCTATTTCAGTTCTGGGTTTCTGGGCCTTTCCTCCGCAGAGTCTTCCAACTCTAACAGATTATTTCAAAATATGTGGTAGCTTTGTGATGTGAACAAACATCTACTGGGATCAGATTCTTTAAAGTATATATGAATAGTAAATTAGTTAGATGGAGCTCTTGTATGCCTGAAAAGTGTTTCGGCTCCCTCAGCATGAGAGCTTTCTCTACATTAGAAAGCAAATCACAATCAAAGAGTCTTACATGGGTTTTATATTTTGACCTTGGGCAAGCCGCTGAGGCCCTCTGTGGCTTGGTTTGAAGCTTGGATTCCTGCATGTGCAAAATGCTAATGTTCTGTGTAGCAAGGTGTGCAGTCATCTTTTTTTTTCTTTTTTTCTTCCCTGCGCAGAAACCTGTGAATCATAGAGATGCCTGGGGTTTTTTTCCAAAGTTTGTAAAATATTTTTCTTTCTTTATTACTTTTGGCCAGTGCTATACGCACCCTTTGCACCTATTTCCAATTCCTATCTGGACATTTTATCCCTATCTGCTACTTTAGTCGCAGAATTTCTTCAGCTTCCAGCACAGAGGTCCTGAGTTTTGCCTCTCTACTTAAGGAGAACTCTTACAGGGTTTTAATCTTGGCTATAACAGCTCCTGTGACCCCAGGGTTCACAGTCTGCCTCTGTTCTTTGGCTATGAGTGCTTCTCTTTCTCCTATGGGAAGAACACTACACTTTTTTTTTTTTTCTGGAAAAGAATGGTATGACCTGAGAGGCTCTGTTTTATAGCAACTTTCTCACTCTTAAAACTATAGCTGAGTATTTTGTGCAGTTTTGCACCCCTTGGGGTATTATGAAGTGATGAAACTACTGAACTACTGCCCATTTGATGGTCCCCCAGGGTCTTCCACTCCAGGGCACTGTAGGATTTCTTGACTTAAGAGCAGCACAAGCTGACTTCCTAATCTTTCTTTCTGGCTTTCCTTCCCCCTGGTCCCCCCGCCAAGTGTTTCTAAAAACAATTTTTTTTTTTTTCAAAATGTGACTTTAGGAATAGGAAAATTCTTTCTTTTCTGAAGGAGTAAAGGCACAGTTGCCTGCAGGCTTCGCTTAGCTGGCATCACCAGCCTTCTGCGGGATGGCAACTCAAGCATTTGAAGGAGCCAAACTCAAAGAGAAGCACCAAGGAAGAAAAACGAAAATAGGAATCTGATTTTCCTGTCAGCAATCTCTGTCAGCAAGCTGCAGAAGCATGTGCACCCCATATTCACAGGACAGGGAGGATAAGGTAAGGAGTTTGGGCGTGATGAAAACATGAGAACAACAAAGCTGCTAAGCAGCTCCTGATGACAGCAATGCAGGTGATGCAAGACCTTGTCTCGTTCACATCTTGCTGCAGACTATTTGCATGTTTCATTCCTTCCCAGAGAAATGATGCTGGTTGCGTAAAGAACCTTCTGGTTATAAACTTCAAGCCGCGCAGAGGTGAGTGGTTGTCTCTGAAGATCATGATTTCTGTATTTAAATAGGGAAGTTAACTGCTGTTTATGTCAGGTTTCTTTTGGCTGAACTTCTGACCATTTCCTGAAAATTAAACAAACGAGGAAGGGGGGGTTATTGAAATTTATAAAGTTATGTATAGGGTTAATAAGAACCTTTGTTGAAACTCATGCATCCTTTCCCTTCCTTGCCTGGACAGGCCTCCTGGAATTTCTGGTTTAGCATCTTGACTCTTTC
>NW_010415600.1:60037-62722 GCF_000710305.1 Buceros rhinoceros silvestris
CCCTTGTTTTTTAAGCATTTCAAATGTTTTCCTTCAGTTTGGGTGCAGTTTTTAAAATTCCTGATGTACTTGTCTCGGTTGTGTCAATGCACAAAGGAAATAATCCTCGATCTTTCTGGAAAGCCTATCCCAGCTAAGAAGATAAGTTGTGTCTGGGACCAACTGTTCAGACCACAACTGTCCAGACGAGCCGATTGGTGGCATCGTGCCTTCTCTCAGAGGCTTGTCTTATATAGTCATTGCTTTCCTGATTAGCTTCTGATAATTCCCCTGCCCCTCAGCACTGCTTGATTTTATGTTGACTTTTCAGTTAGTTCTTTCAGTTTTTTTTTACTCCGGGGACATCGTCTAATTTGAGCAAATACCCTTTTTTTGTATTTGCTCAAGCCTTTGGAACACAGTTTTTATTGGTGGAAAAAAGTAATGGACAAAGAATGAATTTTAAGACATTGTGCTCTTTTCCATTGGTGCCCTAAAACACTGGATGACGAACAGATATGTTTGTTTGCTTGTATTCAGAGATTAGTTTTATTTCTTTTTTATTCTTTCAGTAGGCAATGCATACCGATGCGTTTTAAAAGCAGAGAAATACTCATAATGCCATGAAACAATACTGTTGTGTATATCAGAAAAGTTTGCTTAGTTGTTTGTGTTTTGCTGAGGTAAACTAGGACTTTCTTAAGCTTTTTGCACTGAATGGAAAATTTATTTTAATTATTCTACCTTAACTTGGATTGTATTTTTAAATGCACCTGCTATCAACTGGTGTTGGCATCTGTATTCATGCTTGAAGATGTCCATATCCATTATTGGATTTCTTTAGCTTAACAAAGCTTGGAATTAAATGTAACCTACAAAGCAAGCATTTATCATTCTGCAACATATTGAGAGATAGTGCTGCTAAAGGAAAGTATTGTTTCAGGCATTAACAGTCCGGTCTGATTATGGAACTCTGTCCATCTCTGGTGGGAACCGCTGCAAGAACAGCAGCATCATTACCATCTGCGTCCTCAGCAGAGGCTTCAGATCTGAGCGTTTAGCATTTCAAAAATCCTCCAGATGTTGATATTGCATTATTCATTTAGTTAGAGACTGCTACAGCTGTGTACTTTCCTGTAGATTCTTTCAAACAATCTGGCAGCAGACTCTAATTTGAGCAGTGCAGGGTACAGGATGCAATTTTGATGGGTATGACTCTGGTATACAAGATTTGTGCCTATTTGGCAAACCTTCAATCTTTGAAGAAGCAAAATGGAGTATTGTTACTGCACTGCAGCAATTCCAGTATTCCAACGACAATTTAATGGATTGAAAACGAACATGCCTTGTATACATCTGAATGTTCTTGTGCTACTGAATTTTAGAGGACTCTTTCAAAGCAATACATCACCCTGTCAATCAATAGATTGATGGAGTGAAAGAAGTGGAGTATCAAAGAAAGTAAGAGAAATAGTGATGGAAAAGGAAGAAGCAAAATAATAGATTAAAAAAAGGAAAGAGATGGAAGAGAATGTGAAATGCACAGTATGTTAAAAAAACAGAAAAGAAGGAAGAAAAAAGGAACACAGAAAAACCACAAAAAAGGAATAATAATTAAGTTAAATGATAAGGAGGAAAGGAAAAACTCAAGAGTTCATGAAAGAATATTTGGTTGAAGTATGGAAAGACTTCAAATACCATCTGTGTTAGCTACTTGAAAATGTAAAGATTCAAAACCACAGTTTCTAAAATATTTCTGGTGAGTAACTGGTTAAAAATACTCTGCTTTCGCTATGGCGGCACACCAGGAAAAAACAGGGATTGGAATCCAAATTGCCAAATGTCCATTGAACAAGGTTCTTCCCCAGGAATCAGCACAAATGGGCACAAAGCTCTATTTGTTTATTTCTACTCATAGAATGTGATATTGGAAGTTATTCAATTGCTTGAAAGCAATTTGTTCTCACCGCTTGTGACTGGGAAGCCAAATACTGAGAAGCTCTGCAAACTTTCCTAAAAATACTTTAAATCCACAACAGCAATACCAAAAGTGAAAGGTGACCTCATCTCAGTGATGTCTTCCAGAAACAGGGTTGGTGCTTTCTGAAATTTCAGGGAGTCATTTCACCATTTTTTCCCTCTTGTTAAATGTTTGTTATCAAAAATAACACAGTCACACATGAACACTGGATGATTCCTTTCCATAATCTTCGAAAAAAGATCAAACATCCTCATCCTATCTTTCTGAGTTTCATTGAGTGATAGCAATTGAAATCAGTGTTCAGTGAAAGAATGAGAATAGTCATCTCTGCTGCTGCCATCTAAATTAACTGTCTCAATTAGGGAAATATTTACCCCTTCAAACATGCCAAAGTAGCAGATTTTGTTTGACTAATGGAGGACGGACAGACTGTAGGAATATGAATTCTGTGGGCAAAGGATTTGCAAGGAAATGCCCACAAGCTTCTTGCCTCTTTGTGACTGCCATAAGTTTCCTTCATTTTATCATCCCTGCAATGCCTAATCAACGTGTGAAAGAAGGGCCGTTCTCACTGTTCAAAGCAGGATCTAGCTGGTCTTCAAGGGGTGTAGACAACTGGCTCTCCATAGCTCCCCAGGAGAAGAATGGGAAGCCAGTTTTTTCTCCACCTAGTGGCATTACTGTATTCCTCCTTTGTTCTTATAGTTCCCTTTTTCTTAGGGAAA
>NW_010415600.1:62825-69295 GCF_000710305.1 Buceros rhinoceros silvestris
GGGAAAGACTTGATTTTCCATCATGTTTTTGACTCTGAAAGGTTGGGCTTTTTCTAGGGCCAGAAGAAAATAATTCTTCACTGGACAAGACATTTTTCTTCTCGGCTCCCACACAGCAGCCGGGTGCATAGGCAGTTTGAGAGGCAAGGCTGGGACTGTGGATGGCTTTAAATTTCACTCACTCTAAGTGAACTGCCGGTGGTTTTCTCAATCCTCATCTGAAGCGATGAAGACCCCTGGCTCTTAATGTCACTGAATCCTTGCTCTGGGACTCTGCAGAGGAAGCTAGGTGTCACCATCCTACGTTTCCGTGCAAATTCTGTAGTCTTACTGGACTGAACACTTGAAATAGTGCTTTGCAATCATTACAGAGGAGGACTGCACTGTTTCACATCTCTTTACTTCTCCTTTGGGATTAGTTTATTAAAGTTCCCACTTGTCAGATACAATCTATTCCACTTGTCAGTGTCTTGCTTATCTACAGAAAAAATTAGCATCTTCTGGGACAAGTGTAATGAAACACCTGTTCAGCCCCCAGTAACAGGCAAACCAGTAGAGTTCAGTTCACACGAAGAACTGGAGGAAGCACAGTTGGCCAATACTGAAACAGAACAGTTTTATAAAATCACCTTGAACTCCCTGACCTATTTGGATTACCCAGATGGAATACAAAAGGCTGACAAAAATTATGTGTAGCATTCTGTATTACTGCAGAGAGACAGACAAAAATATTTATGATTAGAGGACTGGATTTGTTGGAGTAAGAAAAAACACAGGAAAAGGAACCCAAGTACTCATTCACTTTTTGGTGCAAGAACACATTCAAATCAAAAGTGGTATTTTGAACATGCAAGAGGAACCACACCTTACACAACGTAGTCAATGTGTGAAACTCATTGCCAGAAAATATTAACAGTATTCTTGGGAAAGATTGGTTACCCACAAGGTAACTGACAGTAACTTATACTATTGTAGGTATGATTTCAAATTGATCAGTCTTAGCTGTGGAGATTAGACACATCATTTTCCGATGGAATGAGTTATTTCTTAATTACTTATTCTCAGTTTTTCAAGCAGATCCCTGTTACAGGAATGCTTGCTGCTTGAAACAGATGGTATGGACATCGCCAGAGAGATTAAAAGCAGCAGTAGTGTAATACGGAACATAGAGCTGCTTTCTCACACATAACCTATCTAATGAACTCCTTACAGAGGAAAAAACCGGCTACTTTAAAGCAGTTCCTTCCTTTTTCTCTAAATAAAAAATGAATAAGACATTTAAAATATGTATTTATACTTAAAGGTCTTTGTAAAATTCTTGTTGCTATTGTTCTTGAAAACAGCACTGTGTTTTTTCCATATTGTATAATTTTATCTGTGAAGTATTGTGATACCAAATGTGAACGGTGTGTCTTCATTCAAAAGATATGCTCACTGTTAAGCTATGGACTTTCTAATATACCTTCCCAGGGTTTTTCTGTGAACCTCTGTGAAAATGAAAATATGAAATTAGATAATGATGTGTAACATCTTTCCCTGCTGCACTTCTAAAACCAAATTTTTTCTTCCTCCTTCTGCTTTTTTAAAAAAATATTTCTACCCTAATTTTTATTGTTTCCCCTTGATCCGTAGTCATCCACGATTTTTTGATGAAGTCTAATTTTACCAGCATTTTGTGCAGTAACTTTTGCTGAGTTTTATTAACCAGGGGTGTACTTTGATCTTTTCTTTACATGTCCATACTTCTCGACATCAAACAGCAAAAGTCCTGGAAGCCCTAGTAGTAAAAGAAAAAAGAAAAAAATATTTTAAGCGACCATTGAAATTCAAGGGGCAAGTTCAGTTTTTACTTATGGCATTATGAGAAATCAAAGGTTTCAGACCCTAAAGACAGCTGAGGTAGGATGTAATATCGATCTGGTTATGAGGAGTCAGGGAAAAGGACTGGTCACTGCATAAACAAGAAGCCCCCGAACAATGGAAAATAAAAAAAAAACCCTACCAGAGTGGGGGCTGTGGGAAATCGGTGAGTATATCCACTCACTCATATCCTAACCCGAAAAATGCTTCTTTCTCAAAATTATTAAAAAGGTCACAGCCCTATAAAGGGATCTGTGTAGGGATCTAGTCGCATGAATACGATCTCAAGTTCTGTGTTCAAGTTGTCCCCTTTCAGTTTGTTTTAGCTATTTTCAAACTATTACTTTTTCAAAACCCCCGTTGGTTCTGTATGAATTATACTAACCGGAAACTCGAGGAGGGCAACTGTGAGAAAACAGTATTTTTCACTTTCTGGGAGCATTATTAATTTAATGTATAAGAAAATGGCCCTTATCTAGTTTTTTCTTAAATACTGAAGTTCTTTCTAATTGTTTTAGAAACGCTATATTAAAAACTGATGTACTTTCAGACCATCACATTTTCTGATGCTTTAATATTTAGGATTTATTTTACTCGCACAACAGAAGGACTCAGGATGCTGGATTGGATTCTCAACTGGTTTTAAATTACCGTGGCTACTAAAAGCAGCAAAACTATGCCACTTTAAAAGAAGCTCTGGATGTGGTTTGGGTTCTTATGGTTACAACATGGCACAGGCTTTTCTTGTTATTTATAATGCAGTTGCTTCTAGGTGCTGTGCTTTTTACAGATGGCCCCACTGTGCTGCAGCAACGTGTACAAAGATCCGAAAACTACATTGGTGCTAGATTTTCCATGAATGGCTCTTTCCTTCTCTAAAATAATTCATCTCAGTCATGTTTCTGCCTTGCTTAGGTATGCTCAGTGCAGAAACTCTCATACTCTGCATGAGTTCTGTAGGAAAACACTTCAAAAGTGGTTCAGAGGGGTGAGAAAGGTCTTTGTGTCCCCCAGTTTTTTAGAGAGAGCTCAGTTTTAATAAATTCTCTCTTGCTTTTAGATTTTATATGCAGAAACAGGGTGATTCCTTTAGTAGCTGGCCATATACAATATTCTTCAGAATAGCTGTGGACTTCAAATTCTTCAGTTAACTCATGCAAGTCTGTCCCTGCTCCCTGTAGTGTTTGTTATCCAAGCCGATGCAGAAATCTCCACGCTTTAAGAAAAGTGAGGAGATCATAGAATGCTTTAGGTTGGAAGGGACCTTCAAAGGTCATCTAGTCCAACCCCCCTGCAGTGAGCAGGAACATCTTCAGCTAGATGAGGTTGCTCAGAGCCCTGTCCAGCCTGTCGTTGAACATTTCCAGGTTCATGGCATCTACCTCCTCTCTGGGCAACTTGTGCCACTGTTTCACCATCCTCATCGTAAAAAATTTCTTCCTTATATGTAGTCTCAGAGGATGCTCTTGAAAATAAATTTCATTTTTGTATATAGCTTTTTGGGGTTGTACTTACCCTAATACCTTTTTTCATTCCCTCCATTGCTAAAAGTGGAGGGGTATTCTCTTTCAGTTTTCATTTTCAAGAAAACAGATGCTGTTCTGCTTTACAGGTGACCAAAACAGTCCAGACCTTGGGTTTTTTCCAGTATGTTAAAGAGTAAGTCTACAAGTACTGAGTGAAATTTCTCGAGCCCTGCATAGTTTCATTTTTAAAAAACCCAGTTCCCTGCAGGATGGTCAAACTATATATCTGATTTGCTTTTCAGAAATATAAAGTAAGAAAAATTGCCAAGAGGTGAGAAAAACTGCATAGCTGAGAGTGCTGGTCCCCATGTCAGACAACACTTGGTTGCTCCTACAGTCTGTAGCAATGCTTCAAAACCTTTCAGGCACTACATCCACAGCATCCCTTCAGCATGCATTATGGATTCTTCTCTTGTGGAAATCACTCTTGCTTTGAAGGGTCAGAGATTTCATTTTTTCACAACAATTGTTTTTAAAATTGTCACATTTTCTTAGCTGCAATATTAACATTAAACCTGTTTTTCTTAACTAAATGCAAATTGCAGCAGAGAGAAAATCCTTGTGCTAATGGACCAGACCTCTCACCTTGTAAGCCACAAGAAGAAACTAGAACAGTAATTAATCACATTGTTATCCCTTGTGTGGGCGGGTCAATGCAAAAAATAGCAAGAATGCTAGAATATGCTATGGTGGAATATACAACAAGGTATGTAGAGGAATGTTTATATAGCATTTTCTCAAACTCTGAAGGAAGTCTGTCTTAAGTTTAGCCTGACAAGGAACCTCTGCGGAAGGTTTTCTCAGGCTACACGCAATGTCTCATTGAAGGCATCATTTTCTATCATAGTGTTTGGGTATTTTCTTGAAGTAGAGCATAAAGTATTTGCCTTCACTAAACTTCCCCAAGAAAGATTTTTCTTTTAAAAAATAAAAAAGAAAAATTACATTAATGAAATATTCAACCCAGAATCTCCTTTCTGCAGTTGCAGATTGTAATAAATGTACTTGGTTTTAATAAAAATAGTAAAGCTTTTGTAGTTCTCTAAGATTTCAATTATAAATTAACATTAAATTGAATGGTGAAGTTTGAATAGGTTATATTCTCTGAACTTAATGGCCCAGAGCCTTGGCTGCTGGCAAGGAACACACAAGGCAACTCAGGTGAAGGGTATTCAAGGATGTCTTCCAGTATTTCTTACCAAGCTGTTTCTCCGTACAGCTCAGGGAACCTGGAAAACTACTCTAAAATACGGCCACTGCTAATTGCAGTTAGAGTCACTGCAGCTGAAAGATGGGTGGCAGACTTCATGACTTTTTGCTGCCTCTCTTTTAGGATGATCAGATCCCTCTTAGTTTTTATTGTGGTAGTAACTTCACTAATTACTGCTAGGAGATACCCATCATCTCAAGAAATCATGTTAATGAGCAAAATTAATCAACGCTTATGCTATTCTGGCTCCTTCATGCTATTCAGTGATTTTTTTTTTTTATGCTGCCTTTAAAGTTCCCTTGCACAAGTTTTCACAGCTTTTTGGCTTCAGATTGTCTTTATGGCATCATAGGGCTGTGAATGATTGGGTCACACGTCTTTTTAGAGGCAAAACACATAATGAAATAATGCTCATCACCAGAATTACATAAAAGGAAATCAATGTTTAGCTTCTCCACTTAGCTTTGTTTATCTCCTCACATGTCTTATTTTTAATACGCCTTTGTTAGGCTTTGGTATTAGCTTTAAAAAAAGTTTATTAGAACACTAATGCTGTCTTATGCAGATCACAAAATACATCCCGTAATCCCTCCTTCCCTCCACCCCCCGCTTTCCTCCTCCTGAGTAATTGTGTGGTTGGTTTGTTCAAAAGGAAGCTCACAGACCCAGCAAAATGCATAGATGTGGCATTTCACTTGGGACAGTACTAGAGTCACAACTCTTTCCGTTCCTCACGCGCTGTAGTCTTAGTGCAATCCGCTGTCAGCTTGAAGTTACAAGCATTTTTAAAGTACACCTTACCTAGACAAAAATACGTCACCTCCCAATGCTGGTAAAGTGTATTTAGTCGCTAATGACAATTTACTTCTCGTCCTTTCCTTTCAAAATCCAGGATGGAGAATGGCTCTGTCAAGCCCTCAGACTGGACTGTGGTTTTCAACATTTTGCTCAGGTAGCTCTGTTAGGGGGAAAGTGGATGGGGTCAGGGCTGGAAATCTGCATAGTTTTTATTTCTGCATTTTTTCCAGTGAGGTAGGAGATTTTGATCCTAATTCTTGCACAAATCAAACTCATGATATTAAGGTGTGTGTAACCTGTTTGGATTTTGTAAATCCTTCAGTGTGCCTGATTATGCTTTTTATAACCACCCACAACCTGATCTAGGTGGGCCGAAGTTCAGGCTTTTCTCTGGGACCAAGCGCTAAATAACTCTAATCAAAGGTCAGGATAGTGGCAGAGATTATTTCAGCCTCAGGCTGTGTTCACTTCTGGGGAAATTTTGAATAGTGCCAGTAAAGTAATGGCACATCCCTCTCACCCTTTTCCACATACCGGTTCATGATCCCACAGAAGGTGCCCCTGTAGATCCGCTCTTGGAGAAGGATGCATCAGAAACGGCTGCTCCCTGCTTCCATGTCAGGCAGGGTCTTTGCAGGAGAAGTTTCAACAGGGGCACACTGTCCATAGGTTACCTAAGCATGAAATTGAAATGACAGATTTACTTTTCTAAAGATGCTTAGCACTCTTCTGGTGTGCCAGTGTGAATCTATTCATCAGGTATTTTCTGGTTTTACTCGTTTTGTTCCTTTGTTGTGAGGAACACTATGATAAAAGTTTTGCCAAAAGCGTAACATCCTCTGTTATCAATATCTGGTTTTGAAAATGTTTGAAATTACCCACTGCTTCCTGTAGTTCGAGTGGCAGGAAAGTCTTCCATTGACGCTGTACAGTTCACTAGAAGGGAAAGGGGTTGCAGAATTTATTATGAGGACAATCAGAAAAATGGGGCACTCTGCTGTAATTAGAAATGGAGGATTCTCTCATGAATTAAATCTGTAGAGCAGGTACAACATTGATTTTTTTTTTTCTTGTAA
>NW_010415601.1:0-18220 GCF_000710305.1 Buceros rhinoceros silvestris
TATAAAAGTCCCACATTTGTATGGACTGGAGACCTCTGCCTACCAGAAATGTCTAACAGAAGTGTTATTTTAACGTGTAGAGTGCTGTGCATGAAAGATGGAGTGGGGAACTGATGTCATAGGTCCCACCTTAATAACTGAACTGGGAAATGGCACAGGGAGTGTGAAGTTATTGCTAGATCACTTTAACTGTTGACATTTGCTCCCAAGCCTTTGGGAATCAGGAGCCATTGCTTGACACAAGAGCAAGATATGGCCATTAACACGGTTTAATAATGCCCCTTTGGGAAAGGAAAGTCTCTGAGCTCACATTCGGTTAAAAATCAATACGTAAAAACTTGCCTCTTTGAGGGGCTGAAATGTTTTATATTTCTACTAGTATGCTGAAACTCTCATTTGGGAAAGAAACACAATCTGGCACACCACCTTTGATTGGTCACCAGCTTTTGGTTTAGGGCAGCCTATAACCTCCTTCAAATAGTGGGGAGGAAGTGGTACCTGCTGTTCTGACTTGCATTGCAGCAGGTAGCAGGAGAATCCAACTGCCACAAGGATGTTGGCATGCCAGAAACCCAGCTGTCCAGCTAGATGGTAAGGCTGGATCCCAGGTCTGAAACTGTTTCTGTGCCAAGACCTCTCGGACTCCCTATAAGTGAAAGGGTATTGATTGATCTTCCAAGGTTGATTATTCTGTAGCTGTTTCTCAAAGGGGTCTTGGAGTGATTGAAATTTTGAGTCAGATAGCTGCCCAGCTTGGGGGGTTTTGTGCAGTTTGTTGGGTTTTTTTCACCAGTTGATGAAATATCTGTCAGCTCCTTTTGTTTCGTACTTACAGCCAACTGGCCTGAGACTGAGCTTTTCAGAAAGAAAAAAAAATGGAAAAGGGTGGTTGATGTGTGTATTTAGCAATATAAATATAAGAAAAGAATTCTTCCCCTGCTTGGTTGCTTGATATTTGCACATATTTTGCTCTTCTGTGTGTTCAGACTTGTTTAGGCTGAATAGATAGTCAGAAACACAGACTTTAATAACTTTGGAGATTTTTTTAAAGGGAGTTGATGCAGATTCCTACAGCAGTGCCAAATTTAGTAGGGGAGGGAAAAGAACAGATTTAAGAGATATGCTACCAAAGTTAGTATGGCTGCCATCTCTCTCATCTCTTTTGCAGGAGCATATATACTCAGTTTTATACAGCAAATACTTAGAAGACATTGATGGACAAGAGTATCACAATCAAACAAACTAAACTGTTTCAACTTCTCATGTAATAAGGTCATCACCCTTTACTTATAACACCTTAAAAAATAACATTGAGAAATATTGTAAATAGTATTTCATTTTATTTTCATTAAAATTTTGGATGTATATTGTTTCATGATCAAAAAAGAGAGATTAATTTGCTTTAGACAAATTAAAGAAGGAAAGACTTTAACTCTTTTTAAAGACACAAATCTGAAGAGAAAATACTTTAAAAAGTAGATTCCTTATGTTTTTCAAATGCATGCAGGAATACGTGCATCCTTACTTCTCCATATCCTTAGTCTCCTTCCTTCTTTAAGCCAGGCAGAAATTTTTCTGTGTGGTGCATCCAAATCTGAGAAGTGATTTGTCCAATGAGTTATGTCCTGAACTTCTTGGGCATGAATGCGAACAAATCCAAGAAAAGCATTTCAAGACAGAGGTACATCTCTTGATTCCCAGCAGCCTGGGAATCTGAATATCTGTGGCAGGGTGACACGTTACCAAGAGAAGGAGTAATATGTTGCCCGTACCAGTAAGGTTGGAAAGTCTGAGAACTGAGTCTGTTCAGAAGTTAATTAGAGAATAACAAATGAAATATGATCTTTCTCTAGTCCTCTAAATGTGGCCCAGAAAAGATGAAGATGAAGCATATATTAAGTTTCTACTTAAGAATCAAGCCCCAAATGTAAGAATACCATTCAAGCAAGCCGTGTGCAGTACACTGTCCCTGTTCTAACAGGGCTGAAGGCCGGAAAGAGGTCAGGCCACCCTGATACCAACAGCTGAGCCTCCGTACTGGTGGGACAAACTTTCTGCAGATGTTTAGGAACCAGCACAGCCTGAGTCCTTTGCAGAGTCCGCTCTGTGAGTTTTTATTTGGGGAAATTATCACAGCAGTTCTTACAGACACCATTTGTTTTAACTGAGGAGCTCAGTAACCTGATGATGATTATTTTATGGTTGGGAAATCCAAGGCACACAGAGTTGAAGTGACTTATCTAAGCTACGTATAAAGGTCAGACCTTGCTGGTTGGCCAGCCCTTACTGTGTTCGATTGTTGTTCTATATCCTCTCACCCTCACAATCAGAATGAACCACATGAGCTGGCCTATATTAAGTCAGAGAGTTTGCTCACTCAGTACATGAAATTGCTGGTTCTTTCTTAACTCTGAACCTGTTCATTGCAACACCCTATAGTCCCCACCCTACACCCAAAACAAAACCAGACAAAGAAGCAGCCAGGCTATGTTGTTTCTGCTTGTGTAAAGCAGAATTTATCTACAGCTAAGCTGTTGCTGATACATTTATTCTGCTCAGAATTAGAGAAACATGGAAATATTTAGTTGCTGATCTCAACCTTTAACGTCCAAGCCAAGAAAAGGTTGAAAATCTTCCATTTTCTTTCTCTGTTTCTAAAAGGAATGGACTTGTGGGAAGGAGATCTGGAAATACGAGGAAGAAGTGAGAGGATAACAGAATCGTGATTTGAGGAAAGGTTTAGGGAGTAATTAAGTATTGAAATGTCAGGGTCTCACTTCCTTTTTCCTCCACTCGGACCTTCGGTTCTTTTCTTTTTTCTGAGTAAATATATGCAAATGCATGCCAGAGTTTTGTGTCAGTAAATATATTCCAGAGAGTTTATTGTTTTGATGCCAGTAGGCTCACCCACTGAGACCTCCCAGGCCCTGTATTTATATACTGTGCACACTGTAAAGGCATCAGAGTTCCTCAGGAGATACAGTGCTAAAATTTCTGTAGTGCAGAAAATAGAGAAATAGTGGTAGGCCAGAGCTGATGTATTGTTAAAATTCCTAACTGCATTATGTGTGAGTGTACTAAATCTTTATTTTGAAATCTGAATTCAGAAAGAGGAAAAATTATGCTGAATTATTTTCTTTCTCACCAGGAACAGTCTCACGCTTGCTGCCTGTCCTTTGTAAAGGCTGCATACATAGTTAAGCACCTTTCGCGTTTACAGATGCCTTTACATTTACAAATGCCTTTATCTTCAGAAGCATATTTGACACACTAGGCTAGCTTACAGTTTCAAAAGCCAGTGAATCATTCTGTGAATAGCTGAATACAGAACATTTGAAACAATCAATGACAACCTGCCAGGGCTTGGGCAGAACACTCCCTATTGTAAAAAGAGCTGTAGAACAGGCTGTGAAACTCGAGTGGTCATCTGGTAGGAAATGAATGCAACCAGTCTCCAAGGAGCTAAGATGATATTAGCAACGCCAGTTGCTTGTAGTCATAGTGTGATTTATCTCCCTGCATTTGACCAAGCTTCTCATGTCCTGCTTAGGAATAAAAAGTTTGCTGCTTTTGTAAGTCTTTATCTCTCAAGTATTTCTGTATTTAGTGAAAGGGTGACAGGGTTTTTTTTATAATATTAGATCTTTTTATCTAGATGTGCTTTTTCCTGAATTTGTGAAACCATAATAAAAAAACTGCAAACACATGGAGTTTCTGACTCATGTGACACTAATCAGGCATGAAGGTGCCATCCTGTATGAACATTCAAAACTTTATCTTTTTGCTATTAAACTGTTAATAGCCTACTAGAAGAAAACAAAATTAGAAGTTAGTGACTTGAGTTTCCTTTTCTTCTTTATTCTCTACATCCACTTAAAAAAGGGTATAATATGTCTGAGATGTAGAGAATGCAGATGTGTATGGTATGTCAGCATAAATATTTATATCACTGCTACAAAACCTTGTTTATACAGTTTACAGTGAATTAAATGTTACATTTCTTTACATTCAGTTGCTTAAATATCCAGATCTCAGCTTCCTGGTATTCTAGGTATATCTGTCAGATCTGGGTGGAAAAAAGTATTTTCCCAAAGCCATCCATATAGATTTTGACTTGCATCCTAAACTGAAAATCAGCGTAAACTATTTCTTTGACAGCAACAACTTTTAGATGAGTGCCATAAAGAAATTGCCCTAAACAAGCCTTCAGACAATCTAGTTCATCATTACTCACCACTGAAATGCAACTGCTTCTCCAGTAGAAAAAAAAAAGAAACCAGCAGTAATCCAAGATTCCTGCAGAAATGCTATAGATACTGAAAAGCAGTACATAGGGTGAAGTATCATAACACTTGAAATTGGAAAATCACAGAATAGTTTTGGTTGGAAGGGACTTTACGATCACCAAATCCAACCATTTTCCCAGCACTGCCAAATCACCACTAAGCACCCCATCTACATCTCTTTTAAATACCTCCAGCAATGGGGACTCCACCGCTGCCCTGGCACCCTGTTCCAGTGTTTCACAACCCGTTCTGTAAGCAATTTTTTCCTAATATCCAAACTAAATGTCTCCTGGCACAGCTTGACACCATTCCCTCTTGTTCTGTCACTTGTTACTTGGGAGAAGAGACTGACTGCCACCTCACTACAACCTCTGATCATGTAGTTGTAGGGTCTCCCCTCAGCCTCCTTTTCTCCAGGCTAAACGACCCCATTTCCCTTAGGCACTCCTCACAGGGCTTGTGCTCTAGAGCCTTCACCAGCTCCATTGCCTTTCTTTGGACACACTCCAACCTCTCAAAGTCCTTCATACAGTGATGGGCCCAAAACACAGCAATGTGCTGGAGGTGCAGCCTTGCCAGTGCCAAGTACAGGGGGACAATTACTTCCCTAGACCTGCTAGCCACACTAATTCTGATACCAGCCAGGATGCTGTTTTCCTTCTTGTCCACCTGAGCACACTGCTGGCTCATATTTAGCTGGCTGTTGACCAACACTCCCAGGTCCTTTTCCACCTGGCAGTTTTCCAGCCACTCTTTCACAAGCCTGTAGTATTGCAGCGGGTTGTTGTGACCCAAGTACGGGACCCAGCACTTGGCCTTGTTGAACTTCTTACCATTGGCTCGGCCCATCAGTCCAGCCTGTCTAGATCCCTCTGTATTTTTCCTGAGCTTCAAGCAGATCAACGCTCCTACCTAACTTGGTATCATCTACAAACTTATTGGGGGTGTGCTCAATCCCTTCATCCAGATTATTGATAAACATATTGCAGAGAACAGGCCCTAGTACTGAGCCCTGGGGAACACCACTTATAGAGCTGCTACCAACTGGGTTTAACTCCATTCCCCACCATTCTTTGGGCTCGGCCACGCAGCCAGGTTTTGAACCAGCAAAGCATATGCTCATCCAAACCATGAGCAGTCGGTTTCTCCAGGAGAATGTTGTGGGAAACAGTGTCAAAAGCTTTACTAAAGTCTAGGTAGACAACAATCACAACTCTTCTCTCATCTACTAAGTGGTTCACTTAGGAGGAGATCAGGATAGTCAAGCAGAACATGCCTTTTATAATGCTTTCCTCAGACTGGGTCTAACCACCTGGTTGTCCTGTGCATGCAGTGTGATGCCACTCAAGATGGTCTACTCCATAACATTCCCCAGCATCAGGGACAGACTGACAGGTCTGTAGTTCCCTGGGTCCTCCTCCCAGCCTTTCTTGTAGATGGGCATCACATTTACTAACCTCCAGTCAATTGGTACCTTCCTGGTTATCCAGGACTGCTGGTAAATGATGGAAAGTGGCAGAGTAATATAATACAGCAGAGTTACAGAATTCTGCACACAGGAGGAATGGTCTTTGTTATTACTGCATTTCTTCCTCTTTATTTTCTTTGTGTACATAATTGCATATTCACTGTATTGATGTATTTAATAAGTGTTATTGTACTGCACTGTATAGTGCTCAGAGATTCAAAACACAATGACTATGAACGAAATTGAATGCCTCTACTAAAAAACTCTCTCATATTTTATTTCTTTTCAGTTTGTATGAGTGTAATCTCTGGATAGAAGGGCTTTAAACTAGACTTGAAGTGGGGAGGGGATAATATCAGGCTTGCCTGTGACAAGTGGTACGAGATGCTAGCGACAGTCCTCAAGCCTGTTGCTCTGGGGCGTGCTGGGGACACTGAAGCACAGTTGAAGTCTTACAAAGATGAGCCAGGGGACTCCTAATCAACAGGGAAATATCAGTGAAAGATCTCAAAGGAATGTCACCTTCTTGTAGGTGACAAGGCTGACAGTCCAACTGAAGTGCCTCTACACCAACACATGTAGCTGGGCAACAAACAGAAAGAGCTGGAGGCCACCATGTTGCTAGAAATCTACTACCTGGTTACCATTACTGAAACTTGGGATAAATCCCATGACTGGAGAGTGACTATTGATGGTTACAGACTGTTCAGAAGGGATAGGCGAGGAAGGAGGGGTGAAGGCATTGCCCTCTACGTCAAGAAATAGATAGTCAAGAGCTGTCCCTGAAGAATAGCCATGACCAGGTTGAAAACTTATGGGTAAGAATTAGAGACAGAGGCAACAAAGGGAACCTTGTGGTTGGTGTCTGCTACAGGCTGCCGGATCAAGAGGAGGCTATTGATAAAGTCCTCTTATGCCAGCTACAGGAGGCATTGTACTCACAGTCTCTCATCTTGCTAGGGTACTTCAACCACCCCAACATCTGCTGGATGGCAATCCAGGAGACTCCTGGAACGCATAGAGGATAACTTCTTAAGTCAGGTAGTAAACAGCCCCACCAGAGGGGATGTGGTACTTGACCTAATGATGATCCATGCAAGTCAGCTCATCAGTAATGACAAGAATGGAGGCAGCCTGGGCCGCAGTGATCACCCACTGGTGGATTTGACAGTCCTGACGAATATGAGTCAGGCAATGAGTATAGTCAGGACCCTGAATATAGGAAAGCAAAATTCCAGCTCTTCAAGGAGCTAGTCAATAGGACTCAGGGGTAAAAGAGAGAACAGAGCTGGTCCCGAGGGAATTGGCTGATGTAGTTACCAAACCATTCTCCAGGGGATCTGAAAAGTCCTGGCAGTCAGGTGAAGTCCCTGGGGACTGGAAAAAAGAGGAACATCGCACCCATTCTTAGAAAGGGTAGAAAGGAGAAACCAGGGAATTACACTCAGCCTCACCTCTGTGCCTGGGAAGATCATGGAACAGATCCTCCTAGAAGCTATGCTAAGACACATGGAAGACAGGGAGGTGATTTGAGACAACCAGCATGGCTTCACCAAGGGCAAGACCTGCCTGGCCGATCTAGCGTCCTTCTACTGTGAAGTGACTGCGTTGGTGGACAGGAGAGGAGCTGTGAATGTCATCTATCTGAACTTCTGTAAGGCCTTTTGAAGTGACTGCGTTGGTGGACAGGAGAGGAGCTGTGAATGTCATCTATCTGAACTTCTGTAAGGCCTTTGACATGGTCTCCTGCAACACCCTTCTCTTTAAATTGGAGAGATATGGATTTGATTGCCTGGATGGTCTCCTTCAGAGGGTAGCAGTCAATGGCTTGATGTCCAGATGGAGATTGGTGATGATTGGTGTTCCTCGGGGATGTGTATTGGGACCGGTACTGTTTAATATCTTCATCAATGACATAGACAGCAGGATTGAGTGCAGTCTCAGCAAGTTTGCAGGTGACACCAAGCTGCGTGGTACAGCTGACATGACAGAGGGATGGGACATCATCCAGAGGGACTTGGACAGCCTGGAGAAGTGGGCCGGTGTGAGCATCTGGGTCAGGGTAACCCCTGGTATCAATACAAACTGGGAGATGTAGTGATTGAGAGTAGCTCTGTCGAGAAAGACTTGGAGGTACTGGTGGATGAAAGGCCAGACGTAGCTATTTTTTCTACTTTTTCCCCTACCACATAGTTTGATTTATGGACACTCAGAGGGATTATTTTTTTTCTTTGTAAAATGATCTAAGTCATAGTACTATAGGAGGAGGAATTAAATGGATATAATTTTTTTCTGTTCTGGTGAATTTCCACGAGATGTCTTGGAAATTCTTTCCTGGAACTTGTCTAAGGCTGCAGTAAATGATATGCTTTTCTACCAGGTGGATGGTGAATTGATTCAAAGGTACTCAGCTGCTGCATCATCTTTATTTTCACACATCAAAGGTAGGCATATTGCAAGCAATTAATCATGTACTCGTTTATTGTTTTGGAGTAAATGCATTTTACACAGCTTTTGTTGCTGAATTTAATTTAATTACAAATTGTCTCTGTGTATCTGTCATTACCTTAATGAACACAAAAAGGAAATTATGAGGGAAAAAACAAGCATTTGCTTCTGTGATTCCAGTTACTTTTGAAACAAGGGGCATAAAATAGGTTACTTTTCACCAATATTTTAAAAATTAATTAACTACTGAAAGTACATGAAGTTCCTGTGTCATCTCCTCTTCATAAAAAGGGAAAATTTATAGACAAGCTAAATTTGGAAGCCCTGAAATTGATGTCCAGGCAAAGTGTCAGCATAGCCGTGTTTATAATTGCAATTCAAAAGTAATATAAGGCCTTATGGGAACAGAAATTTTGTGACAAAGAAAGACCATAATGCCCCCATTTCTCTTTTTCTTCCCTCCCCTTCCCTTCCCCTCCCTTTCCCAAAAGTTGGTCATAGAGTGTAGAAAGTATTAATTATTTATATTTCCTGATAGATTTAAGACTGAAGTTTTCTTTCATTGTTATTATAATAATGCAGTTTTTTAAAAAGGAATGTATATGGGTTCATGAGTATTGATTTTGCAAGAGAGTAAAGAGAGGGAAGGATGTTTTTGGTGACATCAGCATTCTCATTTTTATCTCCCAGTACAGTTTTACTCACTTAATGGGTGAGTCCATGAAGTTTATTACTGTTTTACTTTAGAAAACATTGACTGACTCATTAGTGCAGTTGGTCGTCTTAGAACTGTATCCAACCTCAGTAACGAGTAATTCTTTTTAAGTTTTTCTGAAAAAAGACCTGTCTGTGTCTGAGTTTTTTTTCTCTGTGCTGAGTGCCACTATACATATGTAAAACTCTTACTGTAAAAAAGTAATTTCACTTGAGAAGGGATTCTTTTCTGTTTAGAATATCTAAAAAATAGCACATGTAGAAGTGAAGCAAACTGAAAATACACTTCCAAGCCTACATCTGTCTTGTGATCATGACCTCTTAGAAGGATATTATTTAATTGTAACACATTAATTCTCTTACTGTGTCCTAAATTCTGTTGTCCATCCTTTGTGTATTATATCCATTCTTTGAAACTTCTCGTATGAGTCCAACTTCTTTGTAGGTTCAGATGGGTTATGAACAATCCACAGCTTGACTTGGGGTGAACTGATATAAGCAAATGTGGAAACTGACCCTTGGAATCTATTACTAATTTAACCCTTATAAGACAAGATTAAGATAATGAACATTTAGAAAGCTGTTTTAATCACTAGATACTTTTGTAGGGGGAAGAGGGTGGAAAAAAAGAAAGGAGAAGGCTCCTTTTCCCTTTTTTTTTTTTTTCCAGTGGTTTAATTTTTGTGGAGCTTTCATTGCTTCAGATCCTTAAGACTCAAAGCCCATGTTTCTTACAAAAATAAAATTGATAAGACCTTGCTTCATACTTTCGTTCTCTGATGAAAATCACAAATACTTCGAGCTTCTAAAAGTTCTTAGAAAAAAGAGCAGCTTCTTCCTTGCCACAAACTCATGTTTAGTCTGTTGAACCTAACAGTCTATCTTGCATTAAGTTTATGCAGCATATGAGGAGGAGTAAACAACTCCAAAGTACCAACAATGTAAGAAGGGTCCAAGTAAAATGCCTTATGTACTGTAAAAGGAATCTTGAAACTGAAATGCTGGATAACTTGGAAATAATTGAGTGAATCAAATATTTGAAAATTACTGTATACATTAGCCTGGTTATAGTACTCAAGGAGTTCTTCATTCTTCATAACACTCATCATCATGGCTTGGCTTCGCGGACGAAGATTTGGGAAGCGCTTTACCCACGCTTACTGCAAGCATGCTGATGGCAGTTACACAGTCTAAAATAATATAGAAAATACTGATTCTGTTAGTGGCAAAATTCTGTGCTTTAGGGAAGAATGTTAATGGCCATCAACCATCATCACAGGTTTAAATAAACGTGAATTGTTGACTAGAGCATACAAAATGAGTAATCCATTAAAAATTCCAGGTCATCATTTCAATTCTGTTACAATAATGAAATATTTAACAGCAATCTAACAACAAATATTTAAGAACAATGAAACTGGTTTATGAACAAGGCAATTTCCTTTGCCATCCTGTGCATCCCCTGAGCAAGGTGGAACTCTGTCACAGCTTTGTCAGATGAGCCAATCTCCTGGAGCAAGGATTTGATTGCAATGGACCCTGACTCTCTGAATTTGGGTATGAGAAAACAAAACCTTTATCTGCATTTACTCAGTGTTCCTGTTAGCACAGGAAAGGACTGGAAGAAGGCTAGACTGGTGCATCACATGAAGGAAAAGAACGGCATGCCAGAAAAGGGAAAGAACTAGGTGGTAGTGTGGTGGTAGTTCTAAATGATTTCAAATATGTACTAAGACACCAGTTTTCATGGCAAGGCACCATACCTTGTCCGGAAGTGCTAGCAAGTATGTTATCACTATTATCAACTATATCTGACACTAATTAAATCTTACTTAGCTCATGTCCTTGCAAATCTAGTTGTCAGCCAGAAACTATGAAACTGTATCATTGGGCGTCATCATGTTATCATCTCATAAAAGTAGGACACAAAAAGATGCAATTTGTGGAAACTGATTTGTGTTTTCTGTGGTTTAGAAGCAACTAGAATCTTTCAAAATCCCAACCCTCAGCCTTGTATATAGCATGATCTGACTATAGGGAATTATTTTTTCTCAGCTCCATCTTATGGCAGAGTATGTATTTCAGAATTAGGTGGTGTCATGACCTGATTGGGTGTCATGGCTTGAAAGATTACTGATGATCCCAAGGCAAAATAAAGACACAAACAAGGTCAGATGTCACATGTATCACACTTTACTGTTTGCAGATTAGCCTTTGAGAGATAGCTGATAGGACAGGAGGAAGGGGAAAAAAGAAAGATTGAAAGAGAGGCAGCAAAATTACAGAAAGTTGCAAGGAATGACTACCACCAGAGGTCCAATGGCTTCCTGTTGGTCCTGTTGTGTTGGTGGGGGGTACACACTCCAGCCTGGTGTGGTGTCTCCTTTTTTTGTTTATGTCCCCGCCTTCTTCTAGGACTGAGATCTTCTGCCTTCTTCTAGGGTGGAGATCTTCAGAACTCTTTTGCATGAGTCCCTCCCTTAGCATAACCTTGGTGCACCTGCATCATGAGGCCTCTGGGGGTCTCTGGGGGTCTTTGGGGGTTGTTGGGCACTGCCTTTTTCCTTCCCTAGTCATCCTCCTGGTGACCAGGATTTGAAGCCGACTTGCTGCGCACGTGGACAGGTAAGTACGCTGGGGAAGGGATTTGCTCAGTTATCAGTAATTGCTCAGTTCACCATTTTGTAGGGGATGTTGTTATCTCATCCGGCCCATCTGATTCCATGATAACAGTTGTAGCTGCAAATACAAGGTTTTCTTGTTTCCTTTTGAGCCATGCTGTTTCAGCAAGACGTTGTTAAGACATAATGTCCATATTGAGGCAGTCTGGGACAGGTAGGTTTAAGAATGACTGCAGAATCTGAGTTAGCTTAGGATGGAAACTTTAGGCTTCAGCCACTGGGATTTAATTTAAGAAGTGAACACCAAAATGTTCTACAGCACAGCAAAGCCCAGCTGACAGAGTAAAACAGGGGTAATACAAATATTGAACAAGCAAATTGCTAGAAGATGGGGGAAAAAATGTTGATTCAGATCGTTTACCTAGAATAAACTTTATTTTTTCAAGAATGATGCATAGAAATTTCTGCATAGAAATTTCACATGACATCTGGGAACTCCAAGAAATGTCAGAAAACCTTTAAAGATGTTACCTGTTGTGGTTTAGGATTTCGTCTCCAGGGGAAGGAAGAGGGGGCTTCTTCCCTCACCTAGCCCCCTCCCTTGTTCTGAGTGCAAAAGTAGGTTTTGTTGCCTTTGTTATGGCGTGTGTGTGGGAAGTGGTACCCGCCTTACAAAACGCAGCCCCTGGCTTCAGTTTCACACCTGCCTCCTGACCCAAGCCATGTCAATCAACACCTCTTTGAATAACACTATAAAAAGCCATGATCACCATGCTACTTCGGATACGCATTTTTGGTTCAGAAAGAGAAAATTTCTGAAGCAGTCACCTCAGTAACAAGAACCTTTCTTCACTAGGCTTGGGCAGTAAAGATCTTCCATGTCACAGGTAAACTTTTCACCTTGATGATTATGGGCGAAAAAGGAAAGAAAAGGCACCAAGAGGCAGGAAACCTAGAAGCCCCCCCAACTCTGTACTGAGAGTAACCAAAAAAGGTCAAAGTGCTGAGAATGAAGGCCCCGCTGGAATGCAGAGAGAGACTCAGAACACCCTCTGGAAACATGGTGACCCTTAAGTTTTGCTTAGCTGAGCTCGGAGCTGGAACCATTGGCCCAAGGGATACTCAACTCCTCCCCATATGCAAAGGAAGTTTGTCCCAAAATAAATCAACTTGAAACTTAATGCAAGAGGTTAAAAGAACTGCACCATTTCCACTCCTATTTCCTCCCACCACCACCTGCAGCATGGACCGCATGTGAGGGTTCATAGTAAGTGAGGGGGTGGAGTGGAAGGAAGGTATATGTATTTATGTATTTCAGATCACTGTTTTCTCTCTTGTTCTGTACTGCCTGAATTTAAGTGATGATTTGTGGGTTTTGTTGTTTTGTATTAAATTAATTTTCGTCCCCCCTATTCAAGCCTGTTTTTCTTTGCCCTCATCTGTAAGTGGCATGTTAAGCTTCCATTCATTCCCAGCTTAAACACTTCAATTCCTTTTGTTTACCTCTTGGAGGAGATAAACCTCCTCTGAGAGCAAACTGTGATTTTTGCTGCCTTTCAGTCCTTTCAAATGGTGACATTACCTCATTCCTGAAGCCCACAATGATATGAATGTTAATCCTATCCCTCCCCTCCAAACATATGTGACAGGAGGGCTAAAAGAATTCCAGCCTTATCTTCCTTATCTTTCTTTCACCCACAAATACTTTACCCAGTGCCAAGGAAGACCTCCACCATAGCGGGCTGAGTTACTTGTTCCTGCATGGCATGGGAGAGGATTTTGGGAACATTAAAGTGTCTTTTTTCTTTCCTGTCACAGTAATGCACACAAGACAATATCTGATTAACTTCAGGATAATCTAAATATAAATCAAAGCTTGCTTTGCCAAGTCTCAGTAAAATCAGTGAGGATGCAGAGTGTGTGTTTTAGTGTAATATGCAGCTGTTGGATTCAAACAAAGTAAATTCCACAACACTAATCTTTGTTTCTCACTGGAAACAAATATCTGCTTAACTGGAGAGGAAGTCTGCTCATCATTTATTGTGATCTATAAATATGTTAAACCTTATCAAAGACTTCACAGAATTTTCCTTTTTCTCCAAATACCAGATATAGATCACGAGAATATAATTAAGTATATGTTCAGCAATTCTACTGCATCGATTGCTAATTAATAGATTGCTAATTTGTTACTCTGCAGTGGGTTTTTCTTCCAGTCCCTGTGTTATGTGTATGTTGAGGATTATGCATATAAATGTATAATACTTTAGATATTTTATTATCACACAGTTACCAATAAAAGTTGCAAACAAATTAAAATTCAATTGCTTGTAAAGACTGTATTCTATAAATTAAAAAATGAAGTTAGATTATTTTTTTTTTTTAGATTAGGTAATGTTATGTGGGAATGTCTATTCCTTTTCCTTGAACAGGGGCTTGAAGCTGCTTTGGCCTCTGTTTAATTTAAAGTAATGTTTGTCAAAATTTGCTTCGACTAGTCAGATAGTTTCCTGAACTTTGCAGAAGTCTTTTACAGCGGATCTGGATTACTGCATATGAGTATTTTAGCAGTGCCGCCCCGGCTTATAGAGTAACACCTTTCTTAGCTTCTAAGATTCGTCTTAATTTATGCCTAACTAGTAATGGGTTGTTTTAGTAGGTGACAAAAGAGCGACAAGGTGATATGTGTGAAATGAGGACTGTGGGACTGGATGTGCCTTCTTCACATGTTCTCAGAGTGAGCTTGAGGGGACCAGAAGGGGACCAGGCTACACTTACATGAAATTTCTAGACCTGAATCTTATTTCTTGTAGGGCCTGAAACATTCAAGGGCAAAGGGAAACTTTCAGTAGAAGCGCACAATACAAATGTGCTGGATATAGAGTGAGCTAATGTGAACTGTCTCTGATGTATCTGTAATCTAAGTCATAGTCATCGGAAAATGAAAAATGGCTTGTAAAGAATGTAACAGACATTTTAATCTGTTTTCTCTTTTATATACCTCAAAGGGAGACTCTTCTAATGGAAGAAGTTGTTTTCTGAACATTGGAAGTCATGATGCTGGGTTTCTAAGGGTTTATGTCTAATAGGCTTTTTTTTTTTCCTTTTCCTTTTCCCCAAATAGCAATTTCTCCCACAGTACCTTGACCTTCGCAGGCCTTCAAATTCCTGGATGGATTAAAAAAAGTACTCTGTGACTGCTACCAAGCTACTGCTGAGCTAGTTTATTGAAAAGAATATGTATGCTGTTTTGTTGACCAACTGATGAATGAGAACTCAAATTTTTGCTCATTCTCCAATGGTATAGTTGCTTTCATCAGGCTTGATATTTCTGATGCAACTAGACTTGTATCAACCATGGTTGTAATTAGATGATTTATTGAAAAGTTTTTAAGAGGGAAGGTAGGCAGCTTGCTGGAAAGAGCTTTGTTTGGTAGGATATCCAGATGCAATTTGAAACAAGAACATATAATCTGGGATAAATTTTAGACTTGTTACTCTTCGTGTGCAAATCAAGGAAGATAGGACAATACAGTAAGACTTGTCTGAGAAATGTAGCTATCCACATAACGCTAAGTCTTATTCCTGGATTCATTTGTGTGGCAGTGCAACCCCCCTGACTGCTTGCACAGAGCTTGCACAAAAGACAGGCCCTGTAGAAGCACCTGATAAGTATCAGGTTCTACTTCTACCCCCCAGGGCTATCTGGTGCCTTGGAGCCTAGACTCTGTAAACTGCCTCCTTGTCTGTGTGGACTGAAAATGACCACAGTTTACACTCAACCAGGGTGTAAATGGAACCCTGCTGGAGAGCTGTTTTGAGTTGCTTCTCCTCAGAGCAGCAGGCAGTGCAGGCAGAGACCCTCCCCTCAGATCCGAACACTGGTGGAGGATACTTCCTGGGACTCCCCTCGGATCAGGACTCTGTCCGAGTATATCTCCCTGGGATTGAGGGACCTTCACCCAGCATTGGTGAGTGACCCTCTTGGTATCTCTAAGTGGTAGATTCTCCCTTTATATCAGTGAGCTGTGCATACTGTGGTTCGTCTTCCTTAGAGTGTGTTCCGTAGTGTTCAGGAATCTGTTGTGCAGTAATAATTCCCAACTGACATCTGAACCTGTAATTAATTTGGTCAGTTGGAGTGCCAGGCAAATTTGATTGTACTAAATTCACATTTTTCAGGTAGCTGCTGCTGTCTGTTTTGTGGGTGCCTCTGTGACAATTTGCAAGCTACGTAGTAATCTCAAAATTATACTTCCAGAACCAATTTATCCTCACCCTTTCAGGTAGTTGGTTTTTTTTTTTTCCCCCCATAGCTTTTATATCATCTAATTTCTTAAAGTCTGTCTATCCACCCAGAATTTAATTTTCTCCTTTACCCTTCCAGCTTTCAATATATTTTCTCACAGTGGTGGGTATAGTACCATCCTTACCTGTTGATTAAAAGTAGCATAGTACCACAACTTCCTTGCTCCTCTCCATCCATTCCTTTTGCTACTTTTTTTTCTTTATCACCCACAGTGATTCAGTACTAACCTCATTTACTTTCACTGCCTCCTCAATAATATCATTTGCATTCCTTGAATCCATCCTCTGGCTCCCAATTTCATAGCAATTCAAATTCAGATTGATTTTCCTTATTTTTAAGGTCCTCCATAGCTGTGATACTCCCAGCCTATCTGGCTTGTCCTCTCTGTTTCCTCCTCCACAGCTTCCTCTCTGCCACTGAAACACAGTTTGCTATCTGCCTGTATCTCTGTATCACAACTTTATTCATGTTGTTTCCAGAACAGATGTTAAACTTCAAATTTTCTGTCTTATGACTCTACTTTCTAGGCAAATTTCTACCATGAGGCCTGTAAGAAATTCAGAGTTAACAGTAGCTAGAGCCAATGGGGACCATACAATTATTATTTAGAATGAAAAATGAAATAATTTACACATTAACACATACTCATGTATATGTGTGCATACACCTGCATATATTTATTGGATAGTGCTATTTAGGGCAAGAAAAGCCTTCTGTGTGCAACAACAATTTAATAAGTTATTACATTTATGTTCTTGTAATAATATTCCATTGTGTACTTGCCAGGCAATCTCCATTTTCTAATTCAAATTAAAGTTCATCTTCATTCATCATGTTTTAACAATGTTCTCCATCTGTATAATTAACCATAACTACACACAAGGAGTAGAAGAAAAAAAAATCCTTAAAATCTATGTGTTCCATATATTTTGTCACTTTGCCAGGCTTGTATGTTTTTCTTTCATCAAAGTCTGAAAAGATTGGAGGTTCTGTGCTTTCCTCAGATCCTTGGAGCACCAACATCCTACAATTGCTCCATGCTACTTGTGAAAAAAGTGGTGTTTTTCCTGGTCCCAACTTGTTTGCTTGCCTGAGATTACCAAGGGAAAAAATACAGCAGATTTCTCTTACCTATTTTTGATACATGACAAAAATATGGTTAGTATCTTGCTTTTTCATTTCATGGTAGTAAGCTCTCATCATTGACCTAATTTTGTCTCGTTAAGGACTGTGGAAGTTTTGTTTTACCATTAGCTTTGGCAGGAACAGTGGTGGCAATTCTGAATCGTTTTACTAATCCAAGCTTTGAAAATTTGAATGCTTTGAAATTACTTTTAAGTCATTGTTTGGCACCTTTGAGACTGGTTTATTATCCTGAGTAGAGATGGCAAACATAAAATGCCAATGACAATGAGACAGAAATAATTTAATTAACTATTTAATTTCTAGGAAAAAAAAATCAGATCAGATAAAACTATCCATTTTAAAATTTAAAATACATGCTTTGACTTTTTAAATTGAAAAACAACCACTTTTTTTTTGTTGGGGTGCTTGGGATGAAGGGAGCATTTTGAATCATTTGAAGTATTTCTTATTCTTGTGGTTCAAGTCTTATATTAATAATTTCCAAGTGCTGTACCTGTATATTCAGACATATGGTCTTCTTTGAGTTTATCATGGAATGATACTCCCAGATACATTGAAGCGTAAGTGTTTCTGACTTTGGGATGGGGGTTGAGGTTGAGGTTTTGGTTTTGTTTTAGATTCGGAGGAGCCTGCAGTAAGAGTCAGAAAAAAAACTTTGTTATGGTTAAACTACCATATGTAATACAAACTAAAGACCAAGACATTCTCAAAATAAAGTTTTATTCTTTGTGTCATTCAAGAGACTGAAAATTTCAGAATTTTTTTTTTGTTTGTTTTCCAAGTGGAAAGACAACGTACATTTTCCACTATTATAAAAGAAGAATGGGCCTAATTCTTTGTTTTGAATGTACACTTGTAAAACTGTGTGTAAGATCAGTATGATAATCCAGGGGAATGAAAATGCTCAGCATTAAAAGTCTAATTTCCCATTTTCTTTTTAGCCTAGTCAGTATTTCATTCACACACACTTTTATTATTCTTGTTGCCTAAATCATATATTAATGTTTTTGGTCTCCATAGCTGAAAGGCATAATTCCAGTAATGACCGGATATAATCAGAATGCTTGATGAAGTAGCTAAGCTACCAAACAGCAAACAGAATGTTCCATCAACTACATTTTAGCAACTGGTATATGGTTTTGTCATTTCCTCAGAAATATATCTCTTTTTATTACAATGTGGTATGGCACATCATCCAAATTGTTGTGAAAGCATAATATACAGCAGG
>NW_010415601.1:18314-21800 GCF_000710305.1 Buceros rhinoceros silvestris
GCAGGAATAGAAAGAAATCTAAGAGGAAGTGAAGTTTTTAGAATTGAATTCCTTCATACAATGATCCTGGTTTAGGGGTTTTTTTCCCTTTTGTGAGACCTCCAGCACACCTACTAAATCACATGGAAACAACCAGAATCAGCAGTTACCCCAAGGTAAGTTATACAATCTCCTAGCTAAATTAGTTAATTTGTTCATTACCCTTCCAGTATTTCATGCTGAAAAGGACTTTTAAACTTGAAGTTTCTAAGAAAGTGCTAGAGTTTAAAATATCTGTTGTTTGGACCATTTTTTTCTTCTGGAAGATCTGTAAGTTAGAAGGTGGTTAACTGAGAGGAGGAAACTGAATCAGAAATCATGGCATTAACTTTTAAATTACTGACACCTGAGTTCCCAAGGCTGTATGCTTTTTTCATTATTTGTAATATATCTTTTCTAGCTGTAGAGATATATTTGCATAATAGTTAAAATAATTCCTTTTTAATTAATTACTTCCATTATTTTTAGCAATATTCCATGAAAATCATTTAAAGAAAAAAATGGAATTAAAGCTTGTTGGGAAGGCAGATTTTCTTTGACCCGATACATTGAGAAGTATCTTGCGTTCTTTCTACTAAAACTTTTGTTTTCCATTTTCCCTTATATCTAGTGCATTATGATACCCTTTCTACACAGTAACCTGTACCCTCTGCAGAAGCATTAACATACATGGAAGCATTTGTATTAAGAGTTTTTGCTCATAGTATTACGTGGTTACAGAGTGGATCACCTGCATATGCCTGTTTACCATGAGTTTGATTGACTTCCCTAGTTTTGATGCCCTTGAACTAAGTCTGTTTTGGAGGAAACAAAGTTAGGAGCTGTGCTTCTAGGTGCTTCACACACCAGCAGGGACACAGCGATTCTGAACTATAGCTGGTTCCTCGGGCATCTTCGAACTTGAGATATGGTGGGGTAGTTACATCAGCTAGGCAGGCTAAACATGTTTCATCTAGAAGGTCTCTGGAAGGAGCCAAAAAGGCTCAAAAAAACCCCAAAGGCCTACAGGCCAGGTAAAAGACATGCAGATCTGCCTGCTTCATCCTGTGACTGTCTAGCAATTAGGTAAAATGTTGCTCATACGTTCAAAGGTAAAACAGTGTTATAATGTGAGGTGCACAAAAGTGAACACTGGAGAGTAGATGGAAATATCTACAAAGTTTTTTGAAGTGAACCGTGGACATGTGGGAGGTTTTGTACATGGAAATAGGGAGTCTACTTGGAAAGCATCCTGATTCTGTTAATTGCTTGTTCATCATTCAATGAGTGAGATTACGCATCATTTTCTGGTTTCAGATAAGGCACTGATGGAAATCTGTGTGATGCTATCAGCTCTTTTGAAGTGATTGGGCAATTCCTACATAGAAAGAAAAATCTACAGAAAGAGATTTTTATTAAATACATTGTATTCTTTGTGCAAACTGACACAAAATGTTGTTCCAGCCCTTTCCCATGTATTTAATCAAATAGACCAGTACCATATACAGTGCTGTCATTTTTCTGAATACATTAAATGTTGAACAAAATAACTTCATGGATACTACAGTCACACGATTCCATTCAGTCTGGAAGTAGTGATTTGTCTCAGTGTTACATGAGGAACATGAGAGAGACCAAGTAAGTTCAGACCATTTCTGACAAAGTCTTATGTCAGACAAAGGTCAGCAGTGGATGTCCAGAACACAGCAAAAATGTAATGCCATTTCATAGAATCATAGAATGCTTCGGGTTGGAAGGGGCCATCCAAGGTCATGTAGTCCAACCACCCCTGCAGTGAGCAGGGACATCTTTAACTAGATCAGGTGGCCCAGAGCCCCGTCCATCTTGACCTTGAGTATTTCTAGGGATGAGGCTTCTACCACCTCTCTGGGAAAACTGTGCCAATGTTCCACCACTCTCATTGTAAAATATTTCTTCCTTATATCTAGTCTAAGTCTCCCCACTTTTAGTTTAAAACCATTGTCCTGTCACAACAGACCTTGCTAAAAAGATTGTCCCCATCTTTCTCACAGGCCCCCTTTAAGCGTTGGAAAGGCCACAGTAAGGGCTCCATGCAGCCTTCTCCTCTCCAGGCTGAACAACCCTAACTCTCAGCCTGTCCTCATAGCAGAGGTGCTCCAGCCCTTTGGTCATTTTCGTGGCCCTCCTCTGGACCCTCTCCAACAGGTCCATGTCTTTCTTGCACTGAGGACTGATTTCCTGGACTACTGTCCCAATATCCCATGGCCTTTTTTTAGGGATTTTCCTAGACAGAAGTAATACTTTGCACTTTGTCACCTTCAAAGTACTAGAACTTCTCCTTTAAATGTATACCAATTTTTATGCGCTGTAGCTCTTTATGGGGACATTACTCTCTCTACACTTTATGCTCATGACTGTATGCATTTGTGGCATATCCCCCTCACCTTGCCATGTCTGTTACAGGCTGAAGGGTCCTAGTCTGTTTTGTCACTTTTCTTGCAGAAAACGTTTCTTACCTTGATAAGCACCATCATTCTTTAAAATGTCACTGTTTTCACTGTACCCTTTTGATGCGGGAACACCACAACTTACAAGGATGTGCTGCGTAGTTTTCTACATAGTCGTATTGATATTTTCTGATTTATTTTCTGTTTCTTTCTTAATTATTCCCAAATTTGTATTTGTTTTGATTTCTGTTGATGATTATATTGATGTTTCTGACTGGCTAGAACCTCTCGGTGTATATGTAGAGTTGGAATTGTTTATTCCATATAAGATTGATCTACAATAAATTTCATCACTGAGTCTCCTGAAATTCCTCTGTTCTTTGAAAGCATCCATCCTCTTTGCTGCCATTAATAGGTTAGTATCACCCACACACTATGGCATTTCATTGTTCATCTACTTTTCTGTATCATTTATGAACATGTTGAGACACCATCACTATTGCTCGTGACTCCTCATTTGACATCTCTTAACTCTATGAAACCTGGTCACTTTGCTTCATGTTTCTGTTTTTCAACCATGTGAGGACCTTCACCATCATCCTATGCCTAGTTTTGTCAAGAGTGTTCATTCTGCAGACTTATGAGACACCTTTTGACATTCCAAGTGGATAATATAGAAATCTGATTTATCATTACACTTTCCTTCAGAAGACATTTATAATTTGTAAGGTAATATTTCTATCCCAAAAAGCTGTATTGAACCTTCTCGATGTATTTTATTTCAATGTTTACTAATTATCTTCTTTATTTTGAACAACAGATTATCTGTTTCATCCTTGATTTCCCTTTGAACTCCCTATGGTGATTATCATCTGTTACTGAAAAATCTTTTTTTAGTCAACTTACTCTGTGACTTCTTCTACCAGTATTTCAGCTTGAGTAGATCACTGATATTTTTCTTGCAAAGAAAGATTTTTCAGAATAGGTGCTTAAATGGATCTCCATGGCAAACTGTCCTGGGTTAGCCAAAACTTCCCTT
>NW_010415602.1:0-203 GCF_000710305.1 Buceros rhinoceros silvestris
TCTGGGTGACAGGGGACGGGGCCTCTTGGCCCAGTACCTGAGGCGCTGCCTCTTCTTTCCATCCTAAAACTATCAGGGGGTGCAAAAGAAGAAAGAGAGGAGAAAAAGTTTCAGCCCCAACACTTGGTTTCAACTCTGAGCTTGTAATTTTGTGGCTTTTCTGCAACGTCCGACAGCGGAAGAAGAGTCTGAAATGTCTCTAT
>NW_010415603.1:0-9304 GCF_000710305.1 Buceros rhinoceros silvestris
TATTTATATAAAATACATTTTAAATAGACTATAAATATGTTCTTTAAAGACTCTATTAACTAAAGGAAATTATCTTCCGTACTTGTCCCTGAGAATACTCCTCTCCTCAATGAAAGCATTGTAGATAATTCAGAAAAAGATAATCACTTTAGGCTATATTATAAGATAGTCTCTTCTGATAATTATTTCCTGTGTGTTTGTGTTGTGTTTTTATTTAGTAAATACAAAATTTACACATTTTTGGCTAAAAAAACCCCAAACAACCCCAACTACCATTTAGGGGTAATGTATTCCCTTGTTCACTGATTTTGTCTTTGAGAGAAACAGAATTTATTCTTGTAACTAATATTTTAAGCAAATAGATTGTTGGTAATAGAAGATTAAAGGAGTATATGTTTTTAGCATTCTCTAATGATATACAAGTTGCTAAGAAAGCTGCGTGTTTGAAATCTCTAGTTAGATCAACACTATTTTGCTCAAAGGTTTGTGGACTTTGAATACTGATGCTTTCCTGTTTCCCAGTACATTTGTTTTTAGGCTATTTTGATTCACTTTAAAGGAATTTTAATAACTTTCTGTTGACAGCATGGACAGCTGGTCTTGAGAATTAGTGAAAATTCACTTGCTGACTGAGGAAGGAAGTGACATCAATGAGTTTCTAAAGTCAGCCTCGGGGGGAAAGTGCACTCCGCCAGAGTAGCCTTTCATGCCATTGTATTTCCAGTGATGCCTCAAGATGCAAATTTCATTATCAATCAAACTTGTGGTTTCTACCTCAGACAAATACAGAAATTGAACAGAAAGACTGGGAAAGACCTTTGTGCCATTCCTGACACTGCTAAGGAAAAGGTGAAGAAGAATTTATGGTAGATCTTTCCTTGTTCACTCTTAGCCCTTTCTTTCAACAATTTAAATACTACAGTGTCAAGGAAGAGGCAGTTGCAGAAGCATCTGTATGATATACCAGTAATGATGACACGGGTTACGCAGGACAGAGATTGACTAGGCTGTTAAGAGATCAAATTCAAGGTCACCAGCGAACTGAATACCGTGGTCTCCATTTATTTGCTAGATGATCCTTGTCCTCATCACAGACCAACTACGTGAATTTGGCATAGTCAGTAGTTGTGCTCAGAAGAGAACAAGGTCTGTAATAATAGAAGTGCTGCAAATTAGGGTGGAAATACATTGGCACCATTATATGGGGAAGCCTGCAAAGTCCTGGTGCGTACTGTGCCTTTGCTACAGGAGAAAAGCTACAAAAAGCAGTGAAAATATATGAACAACACCTACAGCACTGAAGGGCGGTTCAGTTTCCGGCTAATGGCTAACAGTAGAGCAGTAGAAGGCTTTGTCATTGAAGGTAACCAGGATTTTGTTTGTCCTGATTTTGTTTTATTTAAATCCACAGAATTCTCTTACAATGACTAGTCACTAAACTGTGTTTTATTTATGGCACCCTCAATGCCAAGAGGATGTTTTTGTTTAGGTGCCTAGTGATGACTTGTGGTGACCATCAACATTCACTAGAGGGACTTGAGAAGTTCTGCTAGAGAAGAGTGCTCCAATTCAAAGGACACGAGGCAATGGGACACTGACTAAACGAGAACTGCCAAACCATGTCAGGCAGTCCCACAGGCAACACCTGCACTGTCTCATGAAATGAAGGTAATTCTGGAGACTTGCCAGAAGTTTCATTACTGACAGACCTTCACATGCTAAATTCAAAATTGACAATAGCTTTTCCAGAGCCACTGCAATGAGGTAGCAGCTTATGCAAGATGGATGGATGCACGAACATCAAACTAATTGGGAAGTTTACTGCCACCGGCAAACTTACATGGAAGCTGCTCAGCAGGTAGCTGATGTAGTTCAAGAAACACATATGCAATTCAGACTGAATGTGAATGGCTTGCTCTTCTATATTTCTCTTGAAACCTCTTTTTTCTACCTGTCACCTGGTGAACTCTCCCTAAATGGACTCAATAGTGCCATCCAACCTGTCTTGAAAACACAAGCAAGTCAAAAGGCCTTAATTATAGACAACTACACTTCACTGATTCTTTGAGTCAAAACATGTAGTGACCAGTACCGACTGCGATTCTTATTTGCTGAGGGTCTGCTCTCCTGCTGCTCTAAAAGAGGCTGAACTGGTGCAAATGGATTCCAACAATGTTTTTGCATCTGCAATGGAGAAACAGAGCTCTTCCAATTCATTTCTAAGGGTTTTCTTTTGTCACTCCAGTTGCAAAAAGTGTAATGGATGGTTGAGATAAATGGCCTTCTTGGGTTGACCTCAAGCTGTATTCTTTAGAAAAAAAATACAGAAACATTCTTTAAAATATTTCTCTGTAATTTCAAATGCTAATTAGTATCCTAATTCCTGTTTCCAGGGCAAGTTGGATTTTTCTTTCTATTTTTTTTTTTGCTTGCTTATTCTTATTATAAGGAAGATTACCTTTCCAAGAGGAATAATGCATGTTTTCTAATGCAAGTGACCACTGCAAGACACAAGAGCGTGCCATAATTGCTGCTGTCACGAGGAAGTGTAACATGGACTCCTCAGCCTTACGCACACAACCTACACAGAGAACAACACGTAATTATGCACACTATGCCCTGCTTACCTCCATACAAAGGAATGTGATATTTGTGCAGGTTTACAGATTAATCTGCTGTAATTCCTTTTAATGTTAGACTACTTCCAGCTCAAATGTAATTAAGACCACCAGGTACAAAAGATTCAGACTGAAAGTATGAGTACACTCCAACAGAACAAATAACAGCTTGATGTTGTTTCTTATGTTCAAATAGTTGGATACATTAAGGATTTTGACAGCATGTTTGTTCCCTAAGTATGTAGCAGGAGGAAAAAAAAGTTTCATTTCAAAAGGCAAAAGACTACTACTGCATTTAATTAGAGTGTAAAATCCCTTAAAAACACGGATCTGCCAACTCCTGTGACATGACTGCTGCAAGTCCTAGCAACAAAAGATTTTTTTTCCTTTTCCTCCCCAAGATCAAAACTCAATTTAAACTTTAAGCAACCATCATGAACTTCATAAACATAAACTTTAAGCAACCTTCATAAAATGAAGGCTTTGGAATTGTTTCCTTAAGTTTTCAGATAATTCTACTAATATTTGCAGCATGGCAGCAGGGCAAGGGATGAACCAAAACTCTAGATCTGTCTCCCAGTGTCCAAGAGCCTGAAGATTTCCAAGCAGACTGAGAAAAATGGGGAAAATCGGGGAGGGGCAGGCAGAGGCGACCCTCAGCCTTGCTCTGAAACAATCGTATGCATAGTCTGAAACAGCCATGTTTACTCAACTGCAAGGACGAACAGCAGAAATCAGAGAGAGAGAACTAAGAAAGCAGTTTTGAAGAGGGAATTCAATAGTCTAATATTAGTTTAACTTTGTTTTTCCAGTTTGTGACAGAAACATTAACAGCTTTGGATTTTACTTTATTTTTATAGATCTAAATAAACACATATGCAACCTATTCAGTTATGATTTGCCCCACTTTCATTACTGGTTTCTAAATGCACCAGAACAGATTCTGAGAAGTGCAAGGGAAACCACAGCGCTCATTTGTGACAAACTTCTGCAGCAATTTCCCGTGGCACCAGAGCCTGAGGAAGAAACTCTCAGTTTTGTTTTTCAGACTGACAGCGAAGAAGGTGTGACACTAACAGATTATCTTCTGTGAAAGCCTGTAACTTGGGCACAAAGATGAAAATTCTTAGGGCAGAACCATACATATCTGATAAATTATCCTCAGGACCTCCAAGATCTGTAAGTAATGCAGCTCCTGAAGATGTGCATAGGATTTCCTCCTTCTTCTCACAAGGAAATCAGAACACTGGAACTGCTCAATGCCTTCAAACCCATTCAGCTACTTTTGCACCTCTGTAATAATTATGCAGCTGAATATGATTACAGTGGCCTAAAATATATTAATCACATCTTCATGGTATTGCATAATCCTTCTCAGTTGTCACAACGCCAACTCATAAGTTGCTCTGGCAGTAGGAAACATAAAAAGAACCCCAAGTTGATACTGATTGAAGCAAATGAAGGAAAGTTGGCCATCTCAAAACACTGAAACTCTCTCAGCATTCCAAGGTCTCCCTAGCTAATTTTTAGTGATTACTTTTGATATGAAAACAGACCTTTAATTGTCAGTCTCTAATAAGGATGCAGAAATGTTCCCTGCGAGGTTCAAAGGACCCTGGGAAACTAAACATTCACGAAAGCTCAAAGTAGCCAAATGTCTTGTGTTGATTAACATAGACCATTCAGTTTTCACCTAACAAAGTCGTAACAAGTAGAAATCCCAAAGGAAAAAAAAAATAATTGGACTGACAAGAACCCAGTAGTCTTAATGGGACTGAGGGCCCTCATTCATTAATTCTGTTGTGCATAAAAAGGAGGTGGGGGTGTAACTCAAATCCACTCCTGGACCAAAGCCTGCATTGACTAACACTGTGTAACTATACTTATGGCAAGGAGATGTTGGAATATGAGTTAAGTAAAAATTTGAAGTTTTACCTGCCCTCTGCCTCATCAGCACTGATAAATATATTCAAACGGGACAGAATCACCAGAATGCCCACTAACAGAATTAGGAAGCAGGCTTGTTTGCCAGTTTTCTTCTAGAAGGTTGTGCTTTATATACCTAGGAAAAGGGAAAGCAAAATTTTGTGACCTTTTTCCTTTAAGGATGAAGATTTGAGATAATGGAAACATGTCAGACAGCGTATTTAGTTTTAACATCAACACAATATCATGGTTTGGATGGTTTCCAGCTGAACGTGGTGTATATTTTCAATGCTTATTTGGTATTCTTCCAGTAAATAACAACAAGAATAGTTTGTTTCGATTTTGTCTCACAGGTCACTATGCAACTGCTTTCAAATGCTTTTTCTTTTTATCCAACTATTTCATGAGTTTTTCAAATTCCTGCTCTCTTAAGGAACTGCATGGAGCAAATAGTGAATTCCTATTCATCTGCAACCAGGCAGGTAAAGATTAGTTAATTCTGGCTTAGCTGATGCATTCCCTCAAATTCTGTCACAACGTGATCCAAATCCTGAGACGGACTCTGCCTCGGTTCTCACACTGCAAGGGCCATTGTTTTTTCATTTGAAATCGCATGGACCACTAGCCTCCACTTTCATGTTGCTAGTTATGTGTGGTGTTTTATGGTGCTTTATATTATCACTGTCTAAAGAATAGGTCACATAAGCTGTTGAAATGCCTTTTTGGCTATGCTCCAGTGCTGAGCTCAATTTTTTATGCAGTTATCTTCCACAAAATAGGTTTCTGGGCTTTGACACAAAAGAAGCTGTTTCCAAAAGAAGTTGGTCCATTGCAGTTTCCTATTTCAAGGTTCTTCATATGTCTTAAATGAGGGATGGCTGATCCTGATTTTTTTCCCCGCTGAAGGAAAACAAATTAGTGTTTGCTCTAAGACCAGCATGGTAGGAGCTGTCATAATGGAAAAGACCATGGAGAGCAACTAGAGCTTGCATCTGCATATTCAGATCCCACGCAGAAATAAAGCCCCAGTCATACAGCTATCTCTTGAATAGACTCTGCTGCAAACTTAGGCAGCTCAAGCTTTGCATTGCACTCACAGCAGGCCTGAAACATTACAGTAGTTTGGCTTTGGTTTTGGTTCCTGCTTGTTTTCTGTCCATATTAAGAACATATGGTTGCCCCCACCCAGATGAGGAATGTGACTGCAGTTGAAATTTGCAGTCAGATTAACCATGTTGAGGCAAAACCACATGGAGTCATGACCACCCAATCTGGTATATCCTAAAGAAGGTCATGAGCGTTGGTTTTTCACTTGTAGTGGAGATGAGCTGATATCCAGCTCTGTAGCACACTATTCTCAGATCATCTTAATCAGAATGCCCTGGAAATGGCAGATGAAGATGAAGGGGCCAGTACCAATGGGAAGCAGTCCACAAGCTCCACCAGGGTTATGCCCACAGAAGCTTATTTTGACTCACCTGCTAAGACAACTGCACCACAAACAGCTGAGCTACAAAGCTTTTCTGGTGTGAATCAGAAGCAGTGATGTGTGCAAGATGAGCATGCAGCAAGCCCAAACGGGTGGAAAAATCCAGCTTCTTGGCTCTAATTACAAAGTAGAGTCCCACAGCAAAGTCTCCATGGGAAGTCTTAGTCTACAGTTTCTGAATTTCAGAAATAAAAAGGAGAAGAATTGTCTCTATAACTTAAGGCCAGGAAGTGACCAGCGGTGATGAGAGCAAATATTCTTTCAATTTACTACTCATTCTAAGTTATGCCTACATAAATAAACTGTACTTGTTTGAATCGGCCATGTTTCTTTGTTTAAGGTCTAAATGATCCACTCTAAGGCATAGTCTTAGCACACTGGCTTCAAATATCTTCTCTGAAGTTATTCCATTTGGAAGTAAAATATTCCCCAATGAGAATGTGACACATACAGAAAGACACTACTCATGTTTAACAAGGAAGGTTACATGCAGAAGAATCTGGAATTAATCCACTAGTAAAGAACTGAGGGGAAAAGCAAAAGGTGAAATAGGAGCCCTTTGAAATAGAAACTAAGCACCTGGAAAAGTAAAAAAAAATCTGTAAACAGAGTAATTTTATACCGAAAGAAGACTATAATGAGAAAGGTAAGGAGAAACAAAGCTAGACCATAACCTTTCCTAATGCACTGCTCTGAACTAAGATTGGTCAGCTACAAAACAAAAACCTGCAGCAATCAGTTGCTGCAGGGAATACAAATTTATCTACATTTTGTATAACTAGAGTATGACCTTTCACGACCAACTCTTGTGCTTGAATTCAGCTGTAGTTATTGGAAGTCATTTGTAAAAGGTCATCCATGACTGAGAATATAATACGAATCCAAGATGCACAAGGGTTCAGGTTTATGCTACTCAAAAGGAATCGGCGAGAGAGAAGGGGGTTGGGAAGCTCGACTGCTGCTGCAGATTCAGTTCTCAAGTGGATTTGGATAGTTTGACAAGAGGTTTTGATCTAAGTAGTCTGTTTCTGATACATGAATGTGAATTTATTACAGAATACGTGGTTTTTACATTTGTCATTGATGACTACATTGTCAAAGGAGGCTGTATTACCAAATAAGGTTATTTAATTGCTTATTGTAATGTGAGTCAATTTGTGATGTCTAGAGCACTGTAAAACCTCTTCTTGCCACTGTTTCTCCATTCTAATAAAAGATTATGGACACTTAGTTTTTACTGTTACAAAGAAGTGAGGTTTTCAGGTAAAGATAGCCCTATCTATAGCTCCAGTAAACACCTGTACCTGACTTTCTGCATACACAACTTCAGTACTGTTTTGGATTTTTTTTTTTTTGTGGTCTTTTTATGTTTGCTTGTTTTCGTTTTTTTCAGAATAGTACTATGTAAGGAAAAACTTCTTTACTCTGAGAGTGACAGAGCACTGGAACAGGCTACCCAGAGAAGTTGTGGAGTCTCTGTCTCTGGAGATATAAAAAACTCACCTGGATGTGATCCTGTGCAGCCTGCTTCAGGTGAACCTGCTCTACCAGTGGGATTGGACTAGATGATCCCCAAAGGTCCCTTCCAACCCCCACCAGTCTGTGATTCTGTGTAAATGGGTGATATTTTAAGGAGCTTCTTATAAGAAGAGCCTACAATGATGCACAAGAAATCCTCAACAAGAAAAATTCAGTTGACATATAAAAACATTGTAGTCATGTTCTCTGAAAGTGTATACCAGAAAATTCAAATTGTATCCTCCTTACTGATAAGGTAGTTCATGAGGGAAAAAAAAGCAAACCAAACGAAACCAATAATTTATGCGTAGAAGGAAAAGAAAATTCATATAGGAGAGAACCAACAGTAGTTATTTAATCAAGACCTTAAGAGACCAGCTCCTCCAAAACCCAAGCCCAGTTCTGAAGGCCAGTCTCTAAAGGATTCACCACCACTATATGAGAGAACATTTAAGATTCTGCAAACAAACAAATGAAAATATGGTATGCTTAATGTCTTTAAAGCCAAACCTGCAGCTCAAGCTTGTAATCTGCCCTACCACTAACTCTGGCTACCCAAATAGCAACGGTGTGTACATTGCACATACTGTGGCTAATGGCAACTGCCTCCTTTCCCACGGGCAAAACACCCTGATACTCCAAGCCTCACAAACTGCACCATACTCTGCTTTGGCAGGAGCCTTTTGCTTACTTTAGAAACGCCCGTTGTGCCTCCCTCTGCATGCCATCCTTGCTATGCCAACTTGGATACTGGCAGTGCTCAAAAGTGGAGATCCTGCCGGGTGATGAAGCGAGTTCAGCTGGAGAAATCTTTATGAGAACTAAACTCATGTATGTCACTGAAAATATGGTTACATGTTTCCTTTTAATTAAACAGAGACTGAAAATAGCAGTAAGCTGGTACCCAGCACCCAGAAACTGCAAAGTAGCCCAATGCCAAAAGCATAAATGATGCACTGTAGCAATTCAATCACTCGGGCAGAGTCTAAGTTGACGTTCTCAGGTAGAGTGCACCTTTTTCATGCACAGAGGGTACCTTGTCAAATAAGCTTTCAAACCACACCTGCAGGATTTGTACACACAAGCATTTTCTACCCACAAAATATATTGCTGCTGCTTGCAAAGGACTATATGTATGTACCAAAAGCTGGTACCTGGGTACAATTTGCATCCATTAAATGTGCAGGTGCAGTTTTATGGAGATCTACAAGAAGAACGTGACCACATAGCACACAATTACTATTTACATAGCAGACTTCAGACAATAGGCTAAATAATCTTCCCATACGATGTGCCATGCCAGGCACAGCAAAGGGAGGTAGAACTTCCAGCTGAAATAGCAGCCATGTTCATGACGGAAGACTAAGAGCTACGTCTACCCAGTCCCAGTTTGCAAACCATAGGTGTGTACTAATACTGGTAGCAATGATGATGCCCCAAACTGAGGGTAAGATCAATGTGTCTTCCGAAAAGGTGGAAAAGGAATTCTGAGAGAGCTCTTAGCACCAAGTGATTCAAATTATTTTGTTTATGACTGAAAAAAAACACCTTGTTTATTCTTCCCCAGTGAACTGTTTTCTTTTTCAGGCATTAAAAAATAATCCTGTGTGGCCGACATGAATCAGCATTTGAATTACTGACCAAGTTAGCTTTAGCAAGTACAGAGTGACATAGTCATAATATGGTGCCTTTATTCACATGTAAATTGCTAATTTCTACTGGACTGAGCACTCAGGATGAGACACTTCTCTTT
>NW_010415603.1:9407-12861 GCF_000710305.1 Buceros rhinoceros silvestris
TCTTGCCCTCTGATGGGAGAACACAGCCAATGTTGTATCTGATTATCAACAAAACTTGCTAACCACTTGCTAACCACTGCAAGTCTTCACATATTTGCACAGATTAAGGGGCAAAGGCATATTTCTATTTAGCTTATTATTAGTATTTATTTATAATGGACAACATTCTTGATATGAAACCTAATTAAAGAATGTGAGAAGAAACACAAAGTACATGTGGAAAAATTCTCTTCAGATTAGAAAGCATTTTGGACGAAAGCCACACCATTTGCTATTACTTAAATAATTAGTGAAGAGTAAAAAACTCAATTTGACAGGTCCGAATTTCCTGCCTTCTGAGGGATCTAAAAAATAAAATGTGATAATTGAACATCCACTCCCCCCACAACTCCTGGGCATCACTAAGATACTGACCTATTGCTATAATCAAAGTGATTTGTGTACTTTGGATTGTTGACAATGTAAAGGCTAGGTCCAATTATTGCAAGTGTATGAGAAGCAGATCTTCAGAAAAATTAATTTTACATCTTGGTGTTGCTGGCAGAGAGTGAAAGGAGCGGCCAGCATTTTTAAATGGATGGTTAATTAGATGTACAGCCAGAGACTCTGGAATAGCAGAGCTGCAAACAGCTCAGAGTCAGATTTCTTCTCTTCAGACAAAAGTATCAGTACTGTCCTCCCCTTCAGCAATAGTTTTTTTCCTTTAGATTACAGATAACTAGCTCCCAGGGTCGCAGACAAGAATTGAAACAACTGCTGGTTGCTTCCATATAGCACCAAACGTAAATTAAACATAGTAACAAACCCACTGGAATAATGGGAGCTAGGCTCATTGATCACAGGGGAAAGCCACACGGGCACAAAGAAAATAGGTCAGAAAGAAATCCCTCAATTTTTAATTCTCGTTTCTGAGAAGAGAGTAGGCCAATTTTATTAATGCTATATGGCCTCAGAACAGTCAATTCTCACTGTGGAAAAAGTCACCAGTGGAGTCCTGCTGCTGCATGTTGAGGACACCCATGCTCTTCCACACATTCTTAAAATCACGAGAAGGGGTCCAAACAGGGAGATGACAATATTTGCCAATGATATTACGTAATTGGGATAGAAATGATAGAGGCTAAAGAAATTTTTACAAGAGTAATTTGTTAATAAAATGACATATGACACATGCAAAATGGTGCTAGGAAGCTATTTAAACATTCAAAACTTGAAAAGCTTTTAATTTAAACTCAAAAGCAGACTCTGAACTGAATCCAGAATGCATTGCTACTCAGGAATAAGATCTTGGACTGGTAAAACGTCTGTGTTGTGCTGAGTTTGTGTCTGGCGGGGTTTTGGTAGTGGAGGGGTGGGGCTGCAGGCGTGTCCCCTGTGAGAAGCTTCAAGAAAGCTCCCCCAGCTCCAAGTTGGTCCCACCTCTGGTCAAGGCTGAGCCAATCAGTGTCTCTGCAATAAACAGATATTAAGAGGGGAAACCTGCTGAGCAAGGGCCTTTGTTTTGGGAGATCGCTTTTGGTTTGGAGGGAAGAGAGACAACCCATGGGCCACCCCGGTTAGAGAGGAAGGAGGCAGGGAGACACTGCAGTAGCAAGATGGCAGGCTGAGTCTTTGCATTCCTCAGAGAGTTCTTTCTGCAGCCTGTGGAGGACCCCGCACTGGAGCAGGGAGGTGATCCTGAAAAAGGCCATGACTCTGAGGGAGACCTGCGCTGGGGCGGTTATCACTAGGATAAGCAAACTGGGAGAACAGCTGTCCCTGGAAGATCCCCACACTAGCGGGAGAAGTCCATGGAGGACGGTCTCCTGTGGGAGGGATGTCATGTTGCCACAAGGGAGGACTGTAAGGAGTTTTTCTCTTGAGGAGGGAGGAGCAACAGAAGCAACATGGAGTGGACTGGGACTGACTGCAACCCCCATCCACTGCCCCCCGAAGCTCAGCCGGGCCTGGGAAGAAGAGAGGCGTGGGGGAAGGTGTATTCAAGATGCAGTTGTTTTTTCTCACTGTTCTACTTTGATTTGATCAGTGAATTGGTAGTGGGTTTGTTGTTTAAATTAAATTGATTTTGTTTTCCCAAGTCGAGTCTGTCTTTTGCCCATGACCATAATCAGAGAGAGCCCGCCCTGTCCTTTGTCTAGACCTTTAAGCCCTTTGTCATATTTTTCTTCTTCCTGGAGGGAGCAAGTGGCTGCGTGGTGCTTGGTTGCTAGCTGGGATAAACCACAACAAGTGCAAACAACATCTTCATGCTCACAAGTTAGACAAAGCAAATTGAAGACTAGGGGAAAAGCAAAAAGAAACCACCACGTTTCTGTCCATACACACACTTGCATCTTCAATATTATACACAACTCTCATCCTTTCACTCATGTACAGAGCTGGAGAACAAGAGAAGGTAAGGTGGTGGACTAGCTTACAAGGAACAACGGCTACGAAATCTGGCAAAGCAATGATCCAGAGGAGATATATTAGAGATCTCTAAAATCAGAAGTGATATGGAAAGGGTGAATCAGAACTGACTGCTGCCTCTTCTAACGCAAGGCTGGGGGCATCAGATGAAGTAGGCAGATGGCAGGTTCAAAACAAACATGAGGAAGCAGCTCTCCACACAACTGGGAAAGGAAACTCGGGAACTCTGCGCCAGGGGATGTTACCGCTGCTAAAACTTTACATGGATTCAGGGGACAACCGAACAAGCTGAGAGATGGGAAATCCTTTGGGGGTTGATAAGCAAACAAAAAACACCTCTGGCACAGGAAGTCCCTGAAACACAAACTGCTAGAGTTTGGGAAATTCACATGAGGAGGTTTCAGGTTGCTGCTAGGATATTGAGCGAGACGGAGCTCTGGCCTCATCCAGTGTTGCTGCTGTTACGTGCAACAAAAGGCCCCAGTTTTAAACACTTCAGAGTCTGGACACCCTCAATAAGTACATCCACCACAGCCTACTGACATGGCCTGCGGGTGGCAGGCAGTGAGGGGAAGAGCAAAGCTGTGTTCTTTATCTCACACTGCTCTGAACAGCGGGGGTACCTCAGACAAGTGGTGAAATCATTCTCAGTTTTTGACCCTCAGGCACACAAAGTGTTTACTATGCTGTCTTCTACCACTCAGTCTTTGCTTATGTAGAGGCTGCTCTTCCAGTCATGCCAAGAACCCCTAAATCTGGCAGTGAGGCAGCCAGTTTATACCTAAGCTCCTCCCAGTGTCACAAATCATTTCATGGTTTCCCCCTTGCTTGATAGGTTTTCAGGGATCACACTGGAGGGAGGTCTCAGAGCAATCCTCTTTTTTGATCCTACAGTTTTGTTGTTAGAGCACAGGTGAGAAACCTTAAACACGAGAGGGCATGTTTTCCCCCTCCCTGACAAAGGGGCATAGTGATGTCTTGCTTTTGGTGGGGGGATGCCCTACCTACCAGAGTGTCACACTGGATGCTGCTGACCTTTCCTGCT
>NW_010415603.1:12946-61492 GCF_000710305.1 Buceros rhinoceros silvestris
TGAGCTGATACACACACCTCCAACAACAGGAGACTGAGCAGTGCTTAGATAAATTTCCAAGGAAAAGGAAGAGCAGACTTACTGACTATTAAAAAGTATTGGGTTCCATCTGGAACGCAAAACAAATAAACACAAAGACTTCACTGACTTCCAAAGTTTCCTAGAAAGAGTACTGAGAGTGAGGGATTGACCTGTAGTATCCTAAGCCAAATGCTAACGTCAGACCACTCTTCCACGCCACAGGCTGGAAGGGTTTAGGATGTATGACAGGCATTTTTTATCACCTGTCCATTTGCTGGTCTTCTGTTTTTGCTCCCTTGGCACTGCACAAAAATCACTAGGGAAAAACAAATGAGCTTTTCTGAGAACTGAGCTGTGTTGGGATTTTTTTTCATAAAGCAGGTATTAACTTAAAGAATACTAATAGCCCAATAGCCATTAAGAGAAGCATTATTTAAGCATTATTTTTAATTATAATGCATTGAGCTCTGTTCATATAGTAGTCCTCCTATATATTTTCTCCTAGAGAAGGAAATGAATCTCTTATTCTAGAAATTCTTTTCCATAGAAAATAATGTTTATCACTTCAATATTTTAGAAGTGAAAAACAAAATCTGCACTGGACTAAATGTTTCATTTGTGGTAGGCAAAATCAGCTGTCAGCTTTAAAATTCACCTCTGTGGAGAACCCCCAAGTCAATGCCTGCGTGATTTTCCTTGCTGATTCTCAAGTGCTACCCGAAGGCCCCCTTTTAGCAGTCTAAGATGGTACAACTCCAGCGGCTGAGTTGTGTTAACAGATTGTGTGAGTGCTCCCAGCTTATTTCGATGTAAAACCAGGTTACCTATATGGCTGAAGACCATCCAAGTGATTTGCCCAGCACTAGTACAAGGGAGAAGATATCATGAATGTTAGCACCTACTGCCCTCTACCTGCTGCACTTAAAACACCTCAGCAGCAAACACACAGAAAACTTCAGAATATTCTAAATTCTCAGTCTTATAATTAAGCTGGTCAGACCCACTCTGATTATAACTGATTTCTAATCTATTTCTTTTCGGTTACAAGAGTAGGAAGTGTTATTCCCCTCTAGGCTGCAAGCTACATGAGGGAATGTCATTATCAAGTGTGCGGATATGTATTTCTTGCATAATTTTATCCTGTTTTTATAAAACCTATTTTCCCTTAACAACATTGAATGGGACTGTGAATTCAGAAGTCCACCTTAGCTTTCCCAGAAGTGTGGTGGGAGTCACACTGCAATGAAGTTCATCATGACAGACAGAGAGAAAAGAATTTCAGCTTGTAAATCTTTGTCCTGCAATGCGATCCGTGCAGTGAAACACTTCCACAGGCTATCTGAGCACATATTACAGAAGGGCAGACCTTGATGCTTGCACAGATAAGACTGCACCATAAAGGACAACATTCCGATAAGCCATAGCAGATAGTCAGCACCATGAATGGGGACCCAGAAGAAGTTTCTTCATAGTCTTGACCTGCCTTCCAGCCTAAATGATGTTACTATAAGCCACAGTTACCATGTCTGACTTGCATTTTAAATTCTCAGTTCTGCGTTTAAATTCCCAGTTCTCAGAAAACTGTTTGAAATTCCTTAGCTATAGAGAACCACAGGAATGCTGTTCTCTTGGGGTTTTTTTCTTAGAGGGTACACATAGGCACTAACTTCTGCACTTTAATGCTGCTTTCCTCTGAACTACCAAATAGAAAATACTGACATGTCCATTTGTGGAGGGACAAAAGCAACACGGGGGAAACTCAAGAGCCAGACCTGGCCTCAAGTCCATGAATGTAAAAGCAATGCTGTAGCTGCAGTTATACATGTCCATTAATCACGAGCAATGGTTCTAAACCAGAAAAGGTAACAGGAAATCATGGCAAGATATTACAGTTTTATTATGCCACCTGTGGGTCTTCCAAAATGCACCGCAGTGAAGCAGGCGGTACAGGGAAATATAAATACCCACTTAGATATGTAGCCACTTGAACCCATGTTTTCAAAATGGTTTAAATTTCCAAGTTTCAATATGCTTCCAACAAAGAATCTGAGACAATTCAGTTAAAAACCCAAACCAAACCAAACCATATGCTTCCAGCAGGTTAGGCCCTTGTCAATTCCTCTTCTTCCCAAGCTCTGTCAGCAGTGGTCTGGCAGTTACCATCCCTGTCCATTCCCAGACTCATTCAGGTCCACCCCCGGAATACTCCCCCCCGCCCGGCTCCACCCTCTCTCTACAGCAGATTAGTTGAATAACTAACCTGTCAGACTGCCCAGACAGCTAAAAACCCCTCAGCTAACACTGGGCTGAGACCTTCTATGGCAAGCTTTGGTCAGAAGCTGAGGACAACGCTGACAGACACACTGTGGCTTCATGCCATGCTTGGAGCAAGTGCGTGTAAACCAATACTTGCATTTTGCACGCCTCAGCATTAGGCTGGCCTTGCAGACATGCCTCCCCCCACTGCCTTCTTTACTCTCTGTGATTGGCAGTAACAGCCAGAAAAAAAAAACAAACAGCAAAACCCACCCACTCGGGACACCCTTCGGTTCCCTTTCCAGCCCACAGTGACTGTTTATGCTTCAGAGGTGTATGGAGAAAAGAGGTCCCACGGAAATTTCTCAGAGCCGCACAGCCAGCAGGTAAAACGCATGATTTCTCAGCACAAGGATGGCTTTGCAGGTGTACCAGGAGCCCGTGTGTGGCCAGGCTGCCAGTGAACCTTAAGCATCCGCTCAGAAAATCAGGTACAGTGGGGTCTGGCGACCAAACCACGGGAGCATAATGAATCTGGATGGTAGGGAATGAAGTGTCAAGTATTTTAAACTCTTTTGTAAAAGTGCACATCTTAGGTGCTTCATGATTGGTGTGTGTAAATGAGGGCTTTGCTTGTTTTTAACAACAAGAGTCTTTGCATTCGTAAAATTAGAGCAGAGAGATGTTGATACTCAAGAAATGTACCTGTGTTTGTGATTATTCCTCACCTCCCCACTGCTAAACATGATCATTTGTTCCACTTCATGTTTAATTAATTAAATTAATTAATTTCCCCGTCTCAGAGGATATGTTTCACCGGAGATCACTACCTTGAAACTCATCTGTGTTTGCAGGTATTTATGGCTATACACACTGTTGAATCAATAATTAAAAAAAATCAGCAGATATTTTCAGAAGGTATTTTAAAGAAAGAAGCTTTCACAAACAAACCGCAACACAAACACAGCTAATTTTGCGTGACTAAGTGCCCTCTAGTGACAAACTCCGACTCCAAATAACTTTCATAGTGACTTCCAAGTCTTACACACTTTTGGTTCATGATACCTTAAATGTATTTTTTTATGATTTTGTTTAAAGAAAGGAAGCAAAAAAGTCAACCAAACTCTATTAAAAAATAAATTAAAAATCACTGTGTTAGCCTAAAATAAGCCTTGATTTTTAAAACATGACTCCAAATGCTTCAGTCTTTTTCTGCATAGGTAGCATCAAAGTCACCGTGAATATACCTGCAACTGAAGAGAGGTGCACAGTCAGCTTCATGGTGGGTTGTTTAAATTACACAACACCTAATGAACTGCTACTGTAGCTTCTAAGAGCTGTCTGCCACTGAGTGGTGATGCTGCCAAAGGAGCAGAGAGAATTAACTCTGGGCCAGCCCTGTAACCCTTGCCTTTTGCTACAAATCTGTCACCCCACACTGAAGACCCCTTCAAATCAGTCACTCCTTCCCCAGCCCAGCCCACCCACGTGCTGCAGCAAACATGTCTAAAGGGTGCGTGTGTAGCTTCATCTGCTCAGTTACCGTCTCCCAAGATGTAAGTGGAACACATGTGCGTAGGGAAGCCTGGCTTACAAATGAGCTCTTAGAAAACAAAAACACCTCCAAAAGCAAAAATCTGGTTGTTTTTTGTCCCTCGAACATTTTAAATTTGTCAAATTAGATAAATCCCAGAAAAGATACCAATGTCTTTACTTTGTACTGCTACTCATTAAGGCGAACGCTGAAGAGTCACAAACTACTCTTAATACAGAAGGAAAGTCAGTGTGTGTGTGTATATGTTTATACACATACTTACCCCACCCCAGACACACACACTGCAGATCTGTGATCAAATCTGGGGATGCCACTTCAAAATTATTCATTGCTTTTCCAGAAGCAGGAGTTATTAAATTTTTTTTTTCAATTGTTGTCTTTGGCTTTTTAATGTGGAGAATCTTTCACTGACAATTATACTTCAGTTTGTAAAACAGCTTTGGGTCATTATTATAAACAACCCAACAATGACTAGTTTAAGGAATAATGTTGTCTGCTATGCATTTCTTTTTTTAAAGAGGATGTCACTTCTGTGAAAACGCACTTTTTGTCTCCACACTTAATGAGCATGAATTATATTTTCCAGTTTTTCTAATGAAGTAATAACCTTACCACATTAATTTTCTTTGCTGTGCTCACTGTCTTTGCACTATTATAATCAATGATGCTAGCTAGAAAAGCAGTCCGCCTGTCGCTCACAAGTTACTGTAAAACTGGGGTTTTAGTCAAAAGTACTCCTATAGTCCTCTGGAACATTAAACTGAAGGCTTAAAATACAGCTTTTCAGTAAGCGATTTCTTACAGAAGATAAAGAACAGCTCATGAAACAAAAAAGACACATTTTTCAAATGCACACAACATAAAAATGCACTGAAGTAAGTTCAAATCTCCTTAAGGGAATTTTGCTTCCTTAAAAACAATGAACACAAATATTAAGATGCTCTGAATTGCAATTTGACCTTTCAAATAACTGTCAAAAAAAGGTACAGTTTTACCGTTAGTGCCTGTTCTCAGGTTTTAGCAGAGCACTTACATGCTTTCTCTTTGTTCACGTTCAACATTGGCTAATCTTGGTTAGAATCAACACATAATATCAAGAACTGCAAACACAGACTATCTACGGAGGGGAAGGAATAAACCACCCTCTACTATTTTCTCAGACATGACAGAAAAATCCAGTGCCTTCTTAAGGCTAATAAATGTAGACAAGAAACATGCTATTGTTACACTTTCATGAGACATAAAGCTCTGCAGTTCAGTGTCTGTCGAAATTTCTTCTGAACATATTAAAATGATCTTAGGGCTCTACAGAAATCCTGCTCATAAAACAAAAAAGCTGGGATAGTTAAAATTAATACATCATAAATAAAACATACATTTCAGTATATATTAAGTGACAGGTCTCAGAAACTCCACCACCACGCACACACTCACAAAGCAGCAGGAACACATGCAATTCATTAAACCCACTCAAGTGTGCTAGTTCTTCCTGGCATTATTCATAATTGAAACATTTCAATTTTAGTTAACATTAAAAAAAAAGAAAAAACCAACCCCCAACTTAATTTAAAAGTAAAACAAGGAAATTAGTTCTGTGTTTCTGGATTACAATCCCATAGTGCCTTCAACTAGCCACAGTTAGCCTCAGGGGGTTTAATTAAAAGAAGTTTGTTCTTTTTTAAATGTAACCCACTCAAACAGAAACCTTTGCAGACACAGATCTCTTAAATATTTTGCCCAGTATGCCACACAAAGCTAGGTAGAAAAACAATTTTAAAAAGTCTCATTTTATATTTTAACTATATGCTTTGAAAATGCTGTTCCTTAAATAGGAATGCTGTTAGATATGTGGAACAGACTCTCCAAGGATGGGCTTCAGGTCAGGTCCTCGTAGAGGAAGATCCACTACTCGTAGCAAAAAGCAGAGCAAGAGCAGTGTATCCTGCAGGATATAGTACTGAGGTGACAGGCAATAGGATGGGGCTGACAGTCTCCCCTACTTGTTCACTTGCTTTGACCACAAAAGCTCCCTGCCAAGCTCCTCCACAGCCCCCTATACCGTCAGGACACCTCATCTGGACAGACTTTACAAAAGGTGCCAAAGCACCCCGTATCAACTGGATTGGATTATTTCAATGAAAATTAATGGCTCAGATTTAGATTTCACATGTCAGACTCAATATTCACAAGCCAGAGGTGTGCACGCCACAAGCTCTGACCTGGGGCCACCGTTACTCGACATTTCATTTGGTTTTATTTTGTTCACAGAGATGGGCATGGGCATGGATGAAGCATACTTCCCTGTCCTTGGGCTGTTTCAGTGGCTCGCTGGAGCTTCATAGTGCTGTCCTCAGACACAGAGCCACCCTCTGAAAGGAAGGAAGTCACGCTGAGACAAGAAGACCCCACGTGAAACACAGGCACACCCTGTGAGACTCAACTCTGTAATGCCCCTAAGTCTTATCTCGCTGTATATGTTACACCACTGCCCAGGCCACCAGCTCTCTGTAGACAGAGCTGTCTGCACCTTTCCTAAAGCCCTGCTACATTTCAGTGCCACCCACAGAAACACCACCTTTTCTCTACACTGGGCCCTCCAAAGAAAAAGGATAAATAGAAGTTGGGTTTTTTTTTCAGTTATTCTGGTATCTCATTAGATTATAACCTAAGTGGAACTGGGAGAGCCCTGGGGGAAAGGACCACAATTTTTTCTGTTGCTTCTGCATTCTCTTGCAATCCACATTTGGTTACCTGCTGGAGACCAGATGACTATACTCAGCAGATCTTCTGTCTGGCCCCATACGGCCCGTTATTGTTGGGCAAACAAGCAACCAAATTAAGTTCTGCTCATACAAAATCATGTGAAAGCTATTCCAGCGCAACACCAGTTGCTGGAGGAGACCGTTATTCTGGGCTACAGTTAGTGAATTCCTGAAAAGTGGTTCTGATTGTTTCTTTTACCTTTTTATAATTCAAGGTATAAAAAAAGAAGAAAAAACCCTTATGAAGGGTTCCTTGTGAAGATCCCAATTTCCCTAAAACCCTGGTCTAGCTTATTTGTCTTCTCCTTTCTGTAAATTTTTTCATGATTTCTACAGTGAGGCGCAAGAGATGTACACACTGTTCTATTTGCAAGATAAAGAATTGATTTAGCCCAAAAGTGGGGCTGCAGTAACACTTGATCTCATCCATCACATGGGGCTGGGAAAAAACCCTCCAAAGCTACCATGTTAAAAAATTCCAGCTCTTAAGTTTTGGAAAATTAATTATTATTATTATTATTATCCCTTTATACAGCATTATCGGCAAATCTTTACCCAATGTCTACAAGCCTTTTTGGTTTTTAATTCGGGAGAATAACAAACAAAAAACCAAACCCCAAACCCCAGATAAAATAGTTAACATGCCATTATTTAAATAGCTCCCACCACAAATAAAAATACGCTGACAAGTCTACATGTGTCCCAGGCCCATGCCTGTGTAAATCAAAAAAGACAGATGAAAGTCATTCCGTTCTTTTAATAGTGACACCATATAAGAAAGGAGACAAAACCCTATACTCTCAAATTTTGCTGTGTCTCTCCATAAAATTGTTCTCAGGAATTCAAATAGCAAGCAGTTTACCACAGGAAAGCCGGGTAAGCATCCAAGTGCCATGACTACAACACACCAGCAAGGGGAGTAGTAACACTTTGAGAACTTCTGTCTTCAGCAGTAGCAAACTGTCCAGAAATGCAAAAAATGTCTAGAATATTGATGTCGGTCTGTGTAGACTGTGGAAGGGACATTTATTCTACTGAAAGAATGAGAAATTAAAAAAAGCCCCAACAAACCAGAGTCTTGAACGCTATGTGTTTCGGAAAAGCAGGTGGAAGCACACGTAAACAGTCTCGGGTCAGCCCAACATGCCACTGTGAGGTTTTTCAGCCTGGAGAAGAGAAGGCTCCAGGGAGACTTTATTGCAGCCTTCCTGAACTGAAAGGGTGACTGTAAGAAAGATGGGGACAATCCTTTTAGCAAGGCTTGTTGCAAAAGGAGAAGGGATAATGTCTTTACACTGGAAGAGGAGAGATTAGACTAGATAGAAGGAAGAAATTTTTTACAGTGAGGGTGGTGAAACACTGGCACAAGTTGTCCAAATTGGTGGTAGATGCCCCATGTTCCAGGTGAGGTTGGATGGGGCTCTGAGCAACCTGATCTAGTTGAAGCTGCTCACTGCAGGGGGGGTGGTGGACTAGGTGATCTTTAATGGTCCCTTCCAGCCCCAAAATTTCTATGATTTGATGATTCCCACATTCATACCTTTTCTACAACACTGTGAGATTTTTAGAAAGGAACAAGAACCCCTTTTGCCTCCAAAATGCTGCAACGTTGTAACAACTGCTATCCAAGTAGGTAACCAAGGCATTTAATCAACTTGTAAATACCCAAGTGTGAAGACATCCTAAGTGCTAATTATGAAATTACTATGCATGACAAAACTCAGGGTAGTGTTTTGCTGTAATTGTGCATAATTTTACTCAAAAAACCAAGAGGAGTTATATTTGGATACAGAAGAAAGAGGTCAATTTGATGAGGGGGAAAAAATGCTGTCATTTTTACTAGTCTGATAGAGAAATTATTCACCCAGTGTAAGAATTTCAGGCTGTTGTTTCTCCAGTGCAATGCCAGGGAGACAAGCCACCAACAAGGGGGCATCCAACAGAAGAACTGGTGTTCCAGAGCCACATTTTTAACAAAATAAATCCACCTCTGTTACCTTAAAGTACACTTACAAACTGCCGTTTCAGCCATTAGAGGCAGACAGAGACCTGTTTTTATTATCCCAGAGTACAGCTGTTAAAATAAAGAAATATAAAGTTTTCCTTCCTTCTGATAAGTAGGAATTGAAATATTAAACAGCCCCGCAGATGGTGTCAGCAATCTCCTAATGATCTCCTAACGTTTCTGAACAATGGTCTCAGCAAATTTCCTAATTTTGAGTTTGTAAGTGGATATTGATGGGATCAACTCCAGGCCTGGCTTGGACAGTTTCTTATTTTTCTGTAACAGAAAAGATGTCAGACACAGGGTGGCATCTGTACTTGACACACTGCAACTGAGAGAGGAGAGGCTATGTGACCTACCCAGAGCCTCCCAGCATGGTTTCTGAGCTACCCAGAAACAGAGCCTCTTCTGTCTGAGGGGCCGTTCAGCTAAGAAAGACTGCGTATGAATTGCCAAGACCAGGTGAAGGGATGTGTGGGCAGAGGAGTCTGAAGGTCTGCCCACCCCTATCAGGTCAGCCCGTGTCCTCCTCCACTCTGTTAACAAGCCACCAGCCACAAAGAAAAGTCATGGACCTCCTCCTTCAGGACTCCAATGCAGGCTTTGCCCTCCTTTTGTACTCTTCCCTTCATTAGCACCAACTCAAAACAATTATATTTGATCCCTTTACCTGGCAGAAAGCCAGCAGAGAAAAATGAGCTAGTGTCCAACCTCAGGACTTGTGCCACAGAGAAGGGAGGGAAACCTCAACATGAAGGGCTCTCCACTGACAAGAGCTTGCCACATGGTATGGGTCCAAGCAGCATCATTCTCTGACACTATCCTGAGAATATCACTCCTGGGGGCATAATTTCTGGGCCAAAAGTAGAAAGAGTATGAGAAAATTTATATCCTAGTATGAGAAACAAAGTGTCTTTTCCAAGCAACCAAGCTCAAAAAGTGTGCAGAGAGCACAGAAGCTCTTGTAAGAAACTCTCTTGATGCTAATGCAAATAGTCCTTTTTTCCCAAATAGACTCTAGCACTTGACCTTTAATGCTTAAATTTAAAAAAAAATTCTTATTAAATCACAATCAAAATATCTTTAGATTTATTTTAAATAAGACAAGTAAATTGCATTAGCATAAACATGTCCCCATCTTAGGAGGCAGACTCTTCGGTAGGTAGCTTTCAATGCACATAGATTACAAAAACATGAGGATGGCTTTAAAGACCAGTTTCTAAACTTGCTTATATTGCAGCTGGGTTGGTAACTCTTCTGAAAGTAGTAAAATGGGTGTATGTTTTCACTGAAGTGGAGACTAAAAATGAAATTCATTGATTTTTAATACTTCTGGGAAAATAATCCATTTTGGTTTATTTGGAAAATAAATAACAAGTTATAACAATAATAACAAGGTATCTTTTCAAGAAACAGGTATATGTAAATGCAAAGTTCTCTATGCGGGCATGATATACACTGCAGCCCTGCCTAAGATCTCACCTGCAGTCTATACAGAATTTGTTCATAACCTAATATAGATCCCATAATATTCATGTAACCACCAAAGCTTTGCTTTTTCTCTGAAAGGATGGTCGCTTTAGACATTATGCTAAGTGATTTTACCTGCGCATCAACAGCCTCATCATGGACAATCCACTCCCTTTCCCAAAAATATGTGGACCCCTCTGGCGATGTGCCTTGCTAGGTGAGCCCAGCAGAGGGAAGCCCAGGCAATCCCACACCCTTGTATGGGAAGTGCCAGGCATGGCTCTAGATGGAAACCTGCTAAATCCTTCTTTTTGCCCATTTCTGTCTTCACAACCTGCAGTCTCCGTATCACAAACAGGCTCATGGTATCCCAGTTTCCCTTGTGTTGTTAGTCTTCTTCCTTATGTAAGTAAGCCCAAAAGCATAATTTAATTTTCGTAAGAGTACAAATACTTAAGCCCATGAAAAAGATCGGATGCTGGACAGAAGGGCTCTGGAATGAAGCTATAATATCAAAATGAGAACAGCCATGGCTGGATTTTTGTCTTTCCATCATCATAAAAAAGACCCCTTTCTTTCTGATCCTCTTAGCTCTGGAATTTGCTGATACATGCCTTATCTTCCTCATTCCTCTTTAAGGTAGCAGAAAATTTTATCTCTAGCCTCCTTCTCATTTGCTAGACAAAAATCCAGATTAAATGTCTTCATTTGTTTTTTAAAAAAATATCATTATCGAGAATGTTCCTAATTATCAGTTAACTTGAGAGCTAGAGAAAACCATCCCTATCTGGGAAAATATTTGGGGTTTTCCCCCCAAAAATTTCCTTTTCTGCTCCAAATGAGGAAGAAGTGTCTCAGATTACAATGATTTTATAACAAACAAACAAAAGCTGAAACTTCTAAATAATTTCAAAACATTGTGTCCCTTTTCTTAGGATGCAGACTGACAAATTCAGAATAACTAAGAAAGGATCCTTTTATTCAGAAGATGTCAAAGCAATAACATCAACATGGTTCTCCAAAGAAATTAATTTAAATATAAAATTAATTCAAAACTTTCTTTCCCAGACACTGTTTCACAGTTGCACTGGATCAGCATTTCCTTCTGGAGGAGAATATTCTGTCAGAAAGATTCCCCGACTAGCTCTAGGGCTCTGTGCTTACTTGTATTTTAGCATCAGAAGAATCAAGGCCTGAAAAGATGTTTTCCAGCAGTAAGTACTGTAACCTGCTCCTTGGGGTCCGGCTGCCTGTGATCCACGGCCGGCGTGGCACAGATGCACTACCTTGGCTCGGATTTCTCTGGAAAGTTGCAAGACAAGGATGTAGAAAGCACGCAGGCTAGAGCCCAGCAAGGTAAGAACGGCACAACTGCAGACAGAGGTACGGTCCTTGAGCTGAGGATGGATGCTGCTACCAGACTCAGGAGGAAAAACACTGAAATGAAAAGGTATGAAGTACTGAAGGGGAGTGGAAGTAAAATACACCTTCTTACCTGCTTCCTTCTGCTAATTTCCTGAACTAATGAGTATTTATAAAGAAAATGCACAAAATAAACAACTAAGCTGACTGCAGTGAAAGCTTAATTAATCAAAACTAGTAGTTCATCTGTATAATTTTAACTCATTTCCTACTGCTATAGCAGATGTTCACTATATATGAACGTATAAAACAGTATTTAACATTACCCTCAAATAATCTTTAGGTATTATAATGTTTTAGCTTCATACTTCTATGTATCAAGGGTCCAATCTTGATTATTCCCTTTTCCGGCATTATTTATCCTATATTCTTATTTCCTAGTCTGGAATGAATGGTGGCAAACCCGTACATCTAGTAGTTTCCTGATAAAACATATTTTGCAATATAATTTTTGAGCACTTACAATACAGTGCACTACATGACAGATGCTGTGGAATCACCGAACGTTTTAAGATTATTGCATTGTAGAAAGTGTTATACGTACCCGCATGGCCTTGTTAGTGGTTTTATTACTGCCTAAGCAGTTAGGAGATGAGTTACCACAGGAACAAGTGATCACTGGAGGTTGGGACACTGATACCAGAAAACCCAGGGTTTGACCATACCCAGACCAGTCTACAAGAAGGACATGCAGTATTTAATGTGTATTAGTTCTCCCACTGCAGAAGACAGGTGACCTGCTCTTGACTAAGCATACACGTAGCTTATTTACAACATGATTCTTCTTTTCTGAATAAACTTTTTCACTTTAGGAAAGCCTGCTGGTCACCATGTAAAACTGTAGAATCATAGAACTGGGAGAAGAGACCAGTGTCCACCTCACTACAACCTCCTTCCAGGTAGTAGCAGAGAGCAATAAGGTCTCCCCGAGCCTCCTTTTATGCAGGCTAACCACACCAGCTCCCTCAGCTGCTCCTCATCAGACACTCTAAACCTGTCATTGTGAATCCTGGTTTAATGTAAGGGAAGATGGGGCAGTCAGGCAAATGGGTCAATTATCACCGTGTGACCCAGGTCATGAGACATCTAGATTTAGCTGGGAGAGCACAACGTTTGCAGCTGAATGGGAGATGCTGTTTCTGGCAGGGCTCTACAGCATGTTCTGCCAGGAAGGAGAGACTTCAGGGATATCCAGGGAATAAGGCACATTCCAGATGACCAAAAGCAGAGCAGGTGAAAAGTGTACATGGAGCCATGACACTCTCAGAGGTGTGGCCCTACGCTGGGCTTGGCTCTGCATTAATGAAAAAAATTATTCCATTTGCTCTCATATCTTTAGTTCAAGAAATAGGATTGTCCTGTTGGATGTTTTCTATCATTTAAAAGCCAAAATGAATGCAGCCAGTTCTTTTACTTAACATTGAATCAACAGGGCTTTTTCCAAAGCCCACTCAAGAAAAGAGGCAGGCCACACTGACCACTAGCTGTTGTGTGCCACAACTCCAGCCCATCTCAAAGAGCATCTCATTCACAAGTCTCTCTAGCCTTAAAGAACTACCCTACGCATTAATGCATATTTCAGTTTCTTCAGAAACTATTAAAACAGGGCTTCATTTGCTGAGCAACATCATAGACAACACGCTGCAGTACCAAACTTGTACGAGACGTCATTTTCTCCCGCATTCAGAAGGATGTAACGGTTGGATATACAGCAGGACCACAGCAGTTACACTCTGCCATTAGTATGGCAGTGGATGATAATTGGTTTAATATCTGTGAAAAATAAAGCAAAATGTTCATGCTAATTTATTGGATTAGACAGCAAGTTGTTTGCATTACAAAGTCATCGAACAACTGCTTCTAATGGCGCCAATGTAAATCATCACAAAACAAATCATTTGTTTTGCAGTTGAAATTGTAGAAGTGTACGGTACTACCAGATACACTTCAAATACAAAACAGTCGTGACTGTCTGCCAGTATTTCATACTAATTATTTAGTTCCTTGTGGCATTATAGTGGTGTATAATCTATATGCATTTAACATCTTTTACAATTCTAATTGCATTTTCTCCCCTTTTCTAAATTCAAATTATACACACAACTAAAGCTATATTTTCACATCTGATTAATTTCATCATCATTTGTATTAAGGCTGCTCCAACTCAACCCAAAAAATGTGGAGAAAAACAGTTTTGTTTTACTTTTAGCTTAGATCTAGATTTAAGACAAGTAGCAGCAGCATCAGACACACATAATAGGGCTTAATTACATCACATACAGGCTTAATTCCAAGAGGTGGCAGAAAGAACCTGCAACATTTCATTGCTAGAGAAAAGTTTTCCAAACTTGTAGTGTAACGATATATAATTACTTGTAGTAACTTGCTTACTGCCTGCATACAGGATTCATATTTGCTATTTGGGCTGATACACATATCACAACTGCCTTAGGAAATTGATAGCAAAATTAGTTTGATGAATTCTGTCATAATAAACCTAGAATTCTCTCAAGATGCTTAGGGAATCGAAAGCCTGCATTTCCAAGTTCAGATTTCTGCAGATATTCTGGTTTGCTCTTTTTTCTTCTTAAATTCAGGATAAAATTTTGCCAAACATTGTTTTGTCCTTTGATATCCTTGTTTAATTCCCAATGCATACACAACATATTCTATACACCAATGTAAGCAAAGCAGTCACTTCAGAACTAGTTGAAATATACAATTTCATCTACAGAGGAAACTTTAAACAAGCTGGTTTCTGGGCATGGAAACTAAGGAGAAATTGAAAAAAAATTTCCACAATATCCCATACCACAGTTTAAGAAAATTTTCCAATATTTGACGACACATCAGTTGTGATTGTACACATCCACTTAGGTACAGGTGATAAACTTTCATTACAACCCAGGAGGGACAGATTTAGATGAAAAAAAGCCAATACTGTATCGATTATTGTATCATTGGCAGATTCACACAGGCTTTTATCCAGACCTCTCATAACACACCCTTATGTGTTCAGCTTATATTATGCAATTTCCACCTCCAGGACTCCCGTTCTTGGCAGCCCCGGCCGCCCCGTGCCTGGGTCTGTGATGTCCAGAGGTAGAGCAGCGACTCTTTCACGGGCACCCCCTTGCCATGGGGAAGGAGCTTGCGTGCCCTTGTGAGGCTGAGAGCTGTGCTGGTGGTGGCATGTGCCTCCGGTGGGGTCTCCCCAGCCAGACAGGTCTCAACTGAAGGGTCAGACAAAGTGTGTCCATGGGCAGGATGGGCTCACTAGCCTTCGGGCAGCCATCCTAGGAGAAGGACAACTCTGACTCCAAACCCGGGCAGATGGAGCTCGTTTAGACTTGTAAGGCTCCATCTAAGAGAAGGACACTCTAACCAAACCTACGACCTGAGGACTTCGCTGTCACCGTCCAAGCTCGCTAGGCCCTGGCAGATGAACCTCGGGTGTAAAGGGTGGAGCCAGTTCCGCACACGCTGGTGCCTCACCTAAAAAATCCACCGCACAGGCTCGAAGGGTACACTCATCGCTTGCAGTGAGCATGGGAAAAACCCTTCCCAGATCTTCGTTCACGAAGCCAAGCCATGATGATATTATGCAATTTATAAGGAAATTATTAGCTATTGCCTAATAATATTTTGAAGATATAAGCAAGTTACAGAAAAATCTAAATCATTATTTCAACACTTGCTGTCAGTCTGACCAAAAAAAAAAAAAAAGAAAAAAACCCAACCCACAAACATTTTCCCCACAGTGCTGATTTTTACAAGAAAAACACTTTTCACTGAAAACAACCTGGCAGAAGATTTCAGAGCAGGCCTAATCCATTCCTGCACACTTTGATGGTATTTTGTATAGCATCATTTTGCAGACATTCTGCTATATTATTGCTGTTAACATCTTTGACAGCACTCCAGAAGTGGTTATGCAGCTAAGCTACTTCCTGGTCGTTCTTCATAACACCACTGAACACTTCCGCTGTGCTGCAGAGAGCGTGTATGAAATGCTAACTGCGTGCTGACATTTTCAGGTTCATTCCATGCCTTCAAGAAAGAAGGCGTAAACACCGGGGGAAGACCACCAAATATCTGGCTCTGCTATAAGGTGTCACACCCAGTGGCCTCAGGATCAATGAAGAGGACAGGACCATTTGAGAGTGGGAACCGAGATAGGGGGAGCACTTGCTATTTCATAGAATCACAGAATGTTTAGGATTGGAGGGGACCTTCAAAGGTCATCTAGTCCACCCCCCTGCAGTAAGATCAACTAGATCAAGTTGCTCAGAGCCCGTCCAACCTGACTTGGAATGCTTCCAGGCATGGAGCTGCTTCTGGGCAACCTGTGCCAGTGTTTCACCACCCTCACTGTAAAAAATTTCTTCCTTCTATCTAGTCTAAATCTCCCTCTTCTTTTAGTTTAAAGCCATTACCCCTTCTCCTTTTGCAAGAGGCCTTGCTAAAAAGATTGTCCCCATCTTTCTTACAGCAGCCCTTTCAGTTCTGGAAGGCCACAATAAGGTCTCCTAGAGCCTTCTCTTCTCCAGGCTGAACAGACCCAACTCTCTCAGCCTGTCCTCACAGCAGAGGGGTTCCAGCTCTCTGATCAGTTTTGTGGCCTCCTCTGGACCCACTCCAACAGGTCCACATCTGTCTTGTGCTGAGACACTACACAGGACACCATTGGCCAGATATCTGGGGGTTAGACACGTAGACAAAGACTAGAGACAGAAGTTAGTCACCACCACCTTCCTTCACTTAGCGCGTTGCTTTTTTCCGGTGTAGAATGGGATGTCTCAAGCAGCAAAGCTTTAAGTAACTTTCTTTAGGAAGCTGTTCAATAACTTGTGACGCATGTCTGACAGAAAACTAAACTCCCTTTAATTTAAAGGTTCCTGGAACCCAGCTGAACACTGCTGCTACTCCTCAGTCACCTAATTGTTTAATCCACTATTCACTGCACCTTTCTCTGGTTATCAGCATTAATAGCAAGTTCAATCCCTTCTCTTGAAACAAAACCAAAAAATAATGGAAAAATTAACTAACTAACAAACAAACAAACAAGAAAACTGTTCTTTACTTTCCTTACTTCTAAGATCTCAGCATTTCTAATAAATATTTGATTTTGTCTTCTGCACAGGCTAATCCCAGTAGGTGCCAATATTTTACTCATCCAATGGCATTTTTGACTGGGGCGGAAGAGATGCTGAAAAGATGCTGCAGTGAAGATGTTTAAGAATAAAAACTTGGGCTGAAATCCTGACTCCTGCAGAGCCTCATTAGTACAATTCACCCTGTCTCAATTCACCACTGTTCATCACTGCTCAGTCCTTTACAGTTATTTACAGTCCTTCGACTCATCTACAGTCTGTGTGACCATGTTCTATCCCAGCCTATATTTATTAATTATTTGAACATGTTGGTGAGATTGTATCAAAAGGTTTACTAAAATGTACATATTATATCAGTTGCTTTTCATCTGCTTATTTTGTAATCTTATCAGAAAGGTAAAGAAGCAATCTGGCTAGAATTTATTCTCTCTAAGCCTATTTGTCTTATTGCTTATGGTTCCATTATTAAAAGTGAGAAAAATAATCTTCTTTACTCCACCTCTCGATGCATTTATCATTTGCCTGCTTTTTATGATTCTAATATCTCTAGCTCTTCCATTATAGTCACAAAACACTCTCAAAAATGCACTCTGCCATGGGAAAAGAAGCATCTGCACCATGGGGATAAGGCTAATGGAAAGAAACCCAGAAATAGAAGACAAGGTAGAGCAAATTTTGTTCCTAAATCTGCCTCCTTTGACCTTAATAAACTGCGAGTGCTAAAACTCAGTTCTGCAACAAGGAGCACAAATCAACTAGCCAGAGCACTTCAGCGGTCTCTTAGCTTTAACTGCATGAAAAGTCCCTCTTGACTTCAGGGTCTACTCAAGTGTCACAAGCTAAGCACAAGCTTCACAGAAGGAAAAAATCACCTACAGTAAATCACAAGCCTCATTTATTCACTTGAGTGCCTACCTCCTGCAGATGGAAGAAGCAGAAATACAAAGCGTAAATGGTGGTGCCGCTGAGAAGCTCCGAGTTCTGCACAAGCCAGTTCTTCTCATTCCTTTTTTTGTTATGACTCCTGACCAGCATTCATCCATATTCCTCATTCTCTTAACTTGTTTTTGGGTTCTCAAGCTTTGTTTTTCCCATTCCTTGGAAGGACCAATTGTGTGACCTCCCTGTTACACTCTCCCCTTTCTACTAAGTTCACATGTACACAACCCGCCTCTGCACCTGCAAATGGCAGAAATGGTTTGAGATATTATCCTCTACACTACAGACCAAGTAGAGGTTCTTCAGCCACCAAAAAAAAAAGACAAAAAAAATCTAAAGTAAAGGAACTGGGGGTCTCTCTCTGTTTTAAATAGTGTCATGGTCTAAACCTGGCCAGCAGCTAAATACCACTCAGCCACTTGCTCACCCTCCTCCGTCCCAGGGAAAGGGGGAGGGCATTGGATGGGTAAAGGTAAGGAGACTCACAGGTTGAGATAAAAACAATTTATTGATTGAAATAAAATAGTATTAAAATAATAATAAACACAATAATAGTTCTAACAGAGTATACAAATGAGTAATGCACAATGCAATTGCTCACCACCCACTGACTGAGGCACAGCCTGTTCCAGGCTAGTGATCCTGGAAGAGAAAATTCCCAAAACACAATCCCAGAAGAGAGAGAGCCTGCTTCCCAGCCAACCCTCATCTATATTCTGAGTATGACATTATACGATATGGAGTATTCCATTGGCCAGTTTGAGTCCGTTGCTCTGGTCAGGCTCCCTTCCACCTCCTTGTGCACCTGCACGTTAGCTGGACATGGGAAGCTGAAAAGTCCTCGATCTCTTAGAAACAGCTAAATATATCAGCAACCTGCTCATACCAAATCCCATACTGAATCTAAAACACAACACTATTCTAGCTACTGAGAAGAAGAATTACCTCTATCCTGGCCAAACCAGGACAAATAGGCGTTTTAACTTGGTCCACAGAACCTGCACTCAATCAAACGGGGATAGTTAAGAACCATTTATTTAATATTTCATTTTGCAAGTCCTACTAGACTTCAAGACTTACTGAGTACAGCGAGAGCATTTTTCCTTGAGCGTATTTTCTTTGAGCCAAAATGAAGTCTTCCCAGCAAAAAACCAAGCCACCTCCAAAACCAAACCCTGCTAAAATCTCCGAACCCAGCCCAGCAGTCCAGAACAAAACCTAGCCACAACTACCACACTATATTAACATGAGGATGCTTCCCAAATGGTGAAAAATAAAGAAAATTAATCAATTATTATAAAGTGAAAAGGTAACATCTGCCAATTCAATTTCATAAGAAAAAGCATTTTCTTGGCTTGGCAGTGGATGGATGATATTGTTATAGGCCAGTTAGAGATTCTCTAACCAAGGCTGGATTTTCAGCAACAAGAACAAATGACTGGAAGTGTTCAGCAAAAGAAATGAACACAGTTGCGGGGGGAAGAGGAGAAGAAAAACTGAAGAGATGAAGTCAAAAGAGATCTGACTCTTAGTATTAAGACATTAAAAATATTAATGATAGAGACTGATCTAGAAGAAAATACACAGAAATAAAATGGAATACAGTGTAGGAACAGTTGAAATCAAGGAACAATGAAGCAAGTGCTGATGATCGAGCAGTGGCAAAAGAGGAACAGCAGTGTTCAGCCTGAACTGGATGCAGAAGCAATCTGAACCACTGTATTTACTTTCCCCTTTTTGTGTTGGTTTTTTTCTTTCTTTTCCCTTTATTAAATTAACCACTTCTCCTTACTCCAAGGAAAAAGAAACAAACATTCAACATTTCAGACATCTGTGAAACTGAAAACTCTGCAAGGCTGTCCAGGAACACTGTGGATATGTTGAACAGTGTTCAGTGAATAAAATAGATTTGCTCACACTTCTGTGAATGTCATTGACCTCCACAAGAATGAAAATATTAAGATTAAAAATTGCATTGTGTTACACCATCGAATAGATCCAGTGGATAATTGAACAGATGTTAAAGAGACAAACAGCTCTAATTCTATCTCCTGCTACTTACGACACGTGGAGCATAGGGTCATGCCAACAGATAACAAGCAATCCTGGCAGGAGCAATACCTTCTCAACAGCACAGGGATCTTGAGGGCATTTTGCAACCCAGCAGTTGCTGACTGAAACACAGGGACACCCGTTTCACTGATGGAAGTACAGAGCACTTCAGTGTTAGTCAGAGAGATCGACGCTAACCTGTTTTGGCAGCTGAGGTAGAGGGCAGAGAGGTCAAAACACACGCACGCACGCATGCCCTCTGAGAATGCAGAAAATCCCACTGACAATTCCCTTCGTGTTTCTCAGCCAAACAATTCTCCTCACACTTTTTAGCGCTGTAAGGAAAAAGACCCACAACTATGCGTCACACAAAGAGGCAAAAAGGATGCAGCTTAATTCAGGTAAGGTTTACAGCACTTTCAAAAAGTGGTTCCTAGGAGGCGTCTCAGCGGAGTTACAAGAGACAGAGACATTCCAGGTTGCACACAACTTCTGAAAATTTAGACTATGTAACATATAGTAAACATGTAATTACTCTTTCATTAGTAATTACTCAGGAGGCACAGAACTTAATTACGGTCTATTTATTTAATTGATGGTTATTGCCTTGACCTATTCAAATACAATGGGTTGTGGAGAGGAGCTACACAGAACCATTTTCATATCTGGCTTTAGTCAACACGAAGCCATTTATCTTTTTACTAAAACGTTAGTCATTTTTAGTTGCCAAACTGTTTTGCTTTAAACGTTTTATATTTCAGAGATGCACTAAACAACAAAATCTTACTCATTTGCAAAATTGTAGTGCACAGCTGTTTTGTTACTTGTAATCTATCTTAAAGTTGACTGGTTGGAAGACGAAGTTTGTCTGAAAACAATCCCTTCTAGTCTCACTGAAGTTTACAGAACCCTCTATGAAAGTCTCTCTTCTTTGAGCTGAAAAAGTGATTCACCAGCAAAATAAATACTACCCTGAAACTGCAATCCAGAAAGAAGAATTTCAGTTACATTATTTTGTTTGGTGGTTTTCAACCAAAAACGAACAAATGAATTTAAGGGCAGAAGACCCAGGCAAACACAGCTGGCTCAGACTAGAAGGTCAGTAAAGCTGGGAAAGAGCTGCATGAGTATCTTACACTGAATAGAAGCTGTAATTCTCAGAAAATAAGTAATTATCTGAGATACAAGTCAAACTAGTTCTGTGAACAGTCTTTGCTGAATGATGGTTTACAGAACCAACAAAAGTTGTTTGCACAACCTGTTATAGTCAGGGTAGGTTACAGGTAGAGATCTAAAGAGATTTCATTCAACAGAACTAGTGAAATAAAGGCACCATCTTCTCTGAGGTAAATCAGTGGGACAGCTTATGATAATTTCAAAGGGTGGAATCTCAGACCTCAAAAGGTCTCTCAGATCTCTCAAAAAATACCTAAGGATGGTATTTGTTTCTTGTTCTATTTGTTCATTGGAATTCTTCTCTCTACTAATACTAGAGAGACATGTTAGAGCAGTCTCTCAAAAACGATGGGATTAGTGTTTGTTTAACCAAAGAATGAAAAACTACGGATGTTCCTTTCTTGTCTCTTTGATCACCCTGCTCTCAGCCCACATTCTTAGGTACACTACGCTGAATGCTGCGCAAGAAAATCAGTGCCTGCCATGAAACAGCTGACTGATACAAGGATCAGTGCTTTCCAGTTCGGGAAGGCAGAAGGAGTAATAGTAGGCAGCATTTAATAGTGTTTTGCCCCATCATTTAGCTGCGTGATATAAATTGACAGTTATGAGCTGCAAGCCTGATGGTGACAAACCAAAGGCAAACAGACATATTCTTCCATGAAGGTCCTGTCATGCCTCCCAGTGCCCACTCCAGCCGTGATGGCTGAGGAGCTGCAGAGCCACTAAGTGACGTGTTCCCAAGGGGATAAACTGGTGATGTAACAGGTAGCACAGGGGAGGGTTCCAGTCTTTGTCTAAGCCGGGCATCAAATGGATTCAGGTGATGACTAAAAGGTGAAAGGGGGAACACCAGTTAACCAAGGAAAGAATACAAGATAAGGCCACAGTCAGTTTTGGTGGGGAAATCTTACAGTTTTCCAGCAGAGAAAATTATAAGCTCTAACAGCAGCCAAATACTGGGGCTTGACATGTTGCAGGGGAACATTTCAGCTAATGAGGGGCAACCCTCTGAGGTATGAGGCAGATCTCCCCTGCTACACCCCTAAAACACCATAACACACCTATGCCAACATCTTTGCACAGTAACTGCAGGTGGCAGCTGTTACAGGAAAAACCAGCAACTTTCCATTGAAAAGAGTCAGGCCTTAAACTTACTAATTCCGAGGAACAGCATTGACATTAGGCTACCAAACAGGAATAAAAAAGGAAACTTCCTATTAAATGCAGAAAATCTTCCCTCTCTGTTTCTGCCACAAAACCTGGAATCCCACCAGGCACTAAAGAATTAAACTGTGTAAAGGAAAAATAAGTGAAGACTGGGATCATTGTGGGTGGATGTCAGCCCATAAAAATGCATCAGGACGGTTAGGAGTGCAATCAACAGCTGAGATTTCACAGCATTTCCCCTTCTGTGATACACTGAAAGGTTCACTCTGTCATTGAGCAGCAAATACAAATATACACCACCTGATGAACTGGAAAAAACATCTCCACTGCTTTCACACAGAAGATAGTGCACAATCAGTATAATTAAGTAATCTGAAAATAGAAAAAAGCAGGTTCTGCAGGTTTTGAAGAGCAGGACAGACTTCTGTGCTTCTGCATTGTAATAAGTTATTTCTTCTCTAAAGGCAAATGTTTATGATTTCATGCCACTCCACGGGATTGTCTCAAGATAACTAGATCTTCTACATTCAGCACACAAATACATTACTCCATTTTATTCCTATACAAACAGCAATTTGCCACTATTACAAAATGAGCATACAATGAATCCCATATCCACCTTACTCCCACAGTGCTGCTTCTTTATACAGAATGAATACAAAATGGGAAAGAATTAAGTCTGTCTAGCCAACTTGTATTCTAAGGCCTTTTGAATGCTTGAGAAGTAAATATCTCCAATCTTTTATAAATATATAAAATTCAAATATATATAGATAAAAGTCAGATTCCTTACATATATATACAGAAACATATATATATACGCAAAGGTTTAAGGAAAAGCTAAGTGATGCAGTGTCATTTAAGACAGAATATCCATAGCAACTTTCCCCACTCTTCTCTGCTAGAAAACTTTAATTATAAACTTAATGCCATATCCAATGCTTTGAATATTTTTTATGTATAGCACTCAGTACAGAAGTCCATTTCAGGCATAAAAACACTGATATGGTACTATAAAGCCATTAACGGTATATTAAATTATATTACATTTCATTTTAGCTGTGATGATCCAGTAATTACTACTGATTGTTTCTGATCTCTCACATATGAAAAAACATGGCTGGTAAATTAGTAATGATAACCAATAATGAGAACCAGGAGCATTTATACTTTCTCTTAGTGCACCATTTAATTGTTATTAAAAAATCCATTACGCTCTGTATTTTACTCCGTAAGGCAGATCCGACCCATTAAATATATCTTTCACTTTCTCTCCTTTTTTTAACAAAGATCACAAGATATTATCATACTACTTTTTCTCTCTCACTGCACTGCCAGGCTCTGGCCAACCAATTCTGAATTTGCTTTCACTTTCAGACATTTATCTGCATACAGTTAGGTGAAAGGTATTATTAATCATATCCTGTTGCTAGGCTACCTGGAGATGTTCATTTAAGCTTAATGTTTCTCTTTGTTAAATAGTGCCATGAGGAACACACAGATTTGAGACAAGAAATCTACCTTGCAGAAACTGCTTAAAAAAAAAAAAAAAAATCAGGACTCTAATAACAGAATATGCATTAGCAAGAAAAATAAATTAAGCAAATGCAGCATAGTCTACAGTTTACTTACTACAGCTTCACTTGAATGTGGGCCTTCTGGATAACTGAGATGCATAATAAGAATTAAATTCAATGTTCAGTCTCACAGCTGCAAAAAGAGATTTAAAGACACCTCACTGTCTTTATTAGAAATAATTCAGCAATTCGAGTATTATCTAATAACCAATCAGTGAAATAGTGACACAGTTACTACATATAATCTGAAGGAAAATACCGTATGTGCCTAAGCAAATTAGCATACTCTTTATAAGTTTATCGGTATAAGCAAATGTGAAGACTGAAACCTCTGCATATAAACTCGTACTCATTCTATGCTTTTACTACATTGCAATACAAGATACTGATTTCACAAACACATTTTATCCAGCAAAACAACTTGATGAAATCCTACCACATTCTCTCTCTGAGGGGCACCGTGTGAATGCAGTCACTCATTCGTGCAGACATTCTGCTCATCTATCTGCTGCATCTAGGAAGAGTTACCAATGACAAGACACGGGTTTGAGTTTCATGTTACAAATTTCTGTTTAACAAAAGAGGTTAAGGACAACAAGAGTGGGATGTGACCTAATGGCTACTTTGACGTAGTTGAGTAGCATTTGTTCAGCTGAATTGGAAGTCATGAAGCAAAATCCTGGCACAGACAAGGACATGCATAGTTTTACTCCAAGATAGCAGAATAAAGTTCCTCGCTCTCTCAAGGTCTTTCATACAACCTGCTCCCTCACTTAAAAATCTGAAGAAGGCCTTGTCTATATTACAGCTTAAATTACATTAGTGAACGGTAGCAAGACAGACCACGTTGTTTCCCTTCCGTCCTGCCCCATCTTGTCTACACAGAATCAAAGGCTAATACACTATGAAGATGGTGAACATACACTCTTACTCCGAGAACTGGCTAAAAAAATCAAGGACCTACGTGAATGACTTTCCTAGAATATTTCAGTATGAATGAATACCCATTGTAATTCAAGTGGGTGAGAATCGACCCCATGTCGGTAGGATCCCTCAATCACTTAAGACAGAAAGCATCTGCTTTGATAACTGGTATATATACTCCTCTGGAAATTCAGGTTGTAGACCTTAAAAACATATAAGCAACAGCACCCTCTCAACTTGTAACATCCTAAATTACCTGTTCTGCTGAAATGTAAAAATTCTGAATGTCACCATAGACTGACAAATCTACTGGCAAATTGTACTGGACAGGTCAGTTGAGCTTTAAAAAGCCAAAGAGCAATTCAGTCTTGCCAGTGCAGTGGGCAAGGAGCCCGGATGCCAGCTAGTTAAAGCAAACAGAAAAGTTTTACACCAAGTCAGTGGCTGCTCTCCCACACTTCAGCAGAATTGTGCTTAAGGGGCTGGAAGAGCTAAACGTGACTTTTATTGGAAAGGATTTACTGCTTTGGAGAAGGGAACCCTAACATTTTGCATGCAGATTTTTACCTCATTCACTAAATTTAGGTTTCCTGTTACCATACTCTCCTAAACTGTTGGCAGCTGTCTCAGCCATAAGACAGGATGGCAGAGATAGAGATGATATGAGCACTTTAAAGAGTAGGTGCAGTCATACCCAAGATGTTTTCCCAAGAAGCATCAGTTTGTCAAGAGGTAGCACTGTGAAAGGGGCAAGGGATCAGAGTAGACAAGACACCTGGATCATGTTCTGTTTAACATCTGCTCTGCCCTAAGTGCTTGAAAAGAAACCCTAATTGTCATCTCTCCCTTCTATTATTTGTATGACAGTATTTGGAACTGTGGCAGTATTTTAAATAGGTAGACTCCTGCTGTAAGGAACCTTAACTAAAGCTTTCAGAGAAAATTCAGCATGCCTCAGCATCCCCAAATACAATAGAGAGAGAGTGCAGCAGATACATAGTCTCCTCCCCAGCCAGAAGATAACCTCCTCTCATCCCACGTGCCCCAACGTGGGGACCGCACCAGTGAAGTGCTGCTGCAGGCTGTATCACATGGAGTGTTCCATAGCCCGTGAACATTACAGGAGCTTGTACAGGCCTCCAGAATGGTTCAATTTGTAGCCAATGGGTCCTCAAAATGTATCCTCAAATGGGTCTGTGAGAGTGAATTAAAGCTAACTGAAATTACTTTCTCTCCTAATGAGCAGCTAGTTCCTCAAGAATGTAAACACACCACACCTACTATTTCACCTAATGAGGTGACTCACTAATGTGATTAATGACTAATCCTCCTGCTGCTGGTATTTTAAATGACCAAGACTTCACTTGAATTTCTACAGGCTGGGCTATGTGGTATGAACCTCCGTATACTACCGTACTGAGCATGCAGGTTTAGTGCTCAGTTCTACAGTGTAATGTCCTACCTGCACGTACTCAGTTTTGTGGTAATACCTCATGCATTGAGGTATAGGTAAGTGCCTTATTGTCATGGCACAATTTTTATCTTACAACTTCTATTAAACTTTTTGCCATTCGGCTAAAATGCTGACTTGCCCTTTTCTAAGGGCCAAGAGCAGCTTTTGTTTCACAGATACCAGCAAGACATCTTTGTGACTTCATTGCTCTTTATACTCCTCATTTAACCAATCAAAATCTCCTTCCTGTAACAATGCATTCAGTGAGGTCCTTTCTTTTTGAGTAGGCTTTCTCTAAAAGGTTCTCATCTGTCCTATAGCACACTTCATGTCTATTCCCTTCACTGTTTCCTCAACTATACAAAAGAGCCTCAGCGTCTCCTCTCTTACAGGCTCTGCGCATGCAGCTCAACATCTCAAAAAGTTCAAGGTTCCTGCAACAGGAGGAAGATTTCAGCTAACACCACAAGTGTTATTTCCAGAGCAACAGTCCATGCCCATCTTCCAGCAACATCTAGATATCTTGGTATGCTCCAAGTTTGAGAAACAGCTCTTTTCTTCTACCTTAATTGAAAATAAGATCTCTCAACCTTTGTTATCTTCATCCCTCATGAAACACATTTCTCCTCACCTGGAAAACTCATTCCACTTGAATTCCACTCTGGTTCCACCCGACAGCATCCCTCTGTACTTTCCGTCCAAACCCTCTGTTCCTCTGACTCCAGAGATCTGGCCTTGAGATACTGCATTTGAGCTCTGACGGCCATGTTCATACCAGAATAATTGCAGTCTGAACTGACGATTATAATTTAACCACAAATATTTCTTATCAAGAGGCAGAGGATTGTAACAATCTCTTCCACATAGTAAAATAAATACAAAAAGATTTTTATCTCCTGACTACTCCACAAGCATACAAGTTTTAGGGCATGCTTTGAAACACAGTTTTGATTCAATTATTGATAACTGCAAATCATGAAGGTCACAGTATGAACTATACATCTTCAAAATGTTTATTAAAGTAGCACTGATCACTTAGTCATATCTGCAGTGCTATTTTTCTCCTGCTACCTTCCTTCTCTCCATAGCTTTTCAGATTCTCAGCACGTTTTTTTCAGTATTCCTCTGTAGCAAGTCTATAATTCATTAAGAGAAATTGCAATGCAGGAAAAGCAAAGGATTTCAATTTTTCTAGGAAGTACCGGGCTATAACAACATCCAACCATCAGTGCGCATATTAAGTGAAAAATGTCAAAATAGGACTCAGTCTGATTACTAGTACCTTTTAAAGCAAATTTCAAGAATCAACATCTTATGTTGTAAATACTTGTCTTAAAATAATGTTTGAAACTGTGCTGAAAATCAAATATGCTACTTGTAGGTAGATGTTATCATCAAACTCCTACAGTGAGCTGCAGATTCTTCCAAGCCAAGAGTTTTTATTGCTCCTATAGAAAAACGACAACAACAACAACAACAAAGATCTAGAAGAAAAAAACAACTCTGAAAAACAAAGTACTGCAAAAAGACAACTATAAAGAATGGTATATATAAGTTAGGAGCAAACTTTCCAATATAGGTAGTCCCATATAAACTATCAAAGCCATGCAAATAAGAATGATGGGGGGAGGAACAAAACAAGTAACTGAACATCAAGAAAGACACCTTTTATACTGTGGCTTAGATGTTCCCCAGAAAGGGAAAGGGTTATGTCATCAGCGTCTGAAGGAAAGAAAGGGGGAGACTTAAAACCTAGTTTGTTTTCTGAGGTTTCAACATCCAGGGAGGAGTATAGCAATCTAACAACTTTATGTTCCTCTTATAGGAAAACATGAACTTTGTTTTATTTTGCCTCTCAGGCTCTTTTAAACACAGGTATAATTTTTAAGGTTATTTAGCTCTCAAAAGTCATGGAAAGCTTGAATCACTACTAAGATGTTTTACCCAAATTAGATATTTTTAAGATGCCAAAATATTGTATGCATAAACTATTTATGTTTGGAGACACAAAAAGAGCAAGAATAGCACTTTAATTGCTTTCTTCCTACACAGCCTCACGCTCCTATGAAGTTGCAGAGAAGCTCAGTAACCCATGAGGAATGCAGTATAATGTAACAAAACATCTGTGAATAACTCCATCCCCATTTTTTGCTCTCTGGTTTTATAAGGAGTCACAAAACCACCTTACACTTACTGTTCATGTCAGCCAACCAAACGCTACGCTACCAGAAGTTTAGACTTTTAATATTCAAAGTGTCTTCCTACATTCATTCCTCCCGATCCGTATATAAAGCAAGGGTGTGAGAGAACAGACCCAGCAATCACCAGCCAGAAGGAAGAAAACATACTTCTGTCTGCCAGCCCCGAACTCTGACATCACTTGCAATACTTCATAAGTTCAGTTTTGTAAAAAGTTAAAAGCATGGCTGAAGCTATCTAACTCTTGATAGGGAATAAACACTCCCCTTCAGTAAGCATGACAAGATAATGAGCTATACTCACTTGTATACAAAGCAGTAAAAATAAAATAAATCACTGAATAGCTTTAAGTTATGGATGCATCAGAGAAAAAAAAAAAAAGAAAGCAACCCCAGAAACATTTTGCTCTGAATTCATGCTGATCTGGGGTGAAAAATAAAAAAAAGATGGAAAAGGAAAAAGGTTATCCATATCTCTTACCCAATACCCCAAGATCCTACTGCATATACAGGTTAAAGAGACAGGAAATAGCACATAAAATGACACTGCATATATATTAAAAAATCCCGGTACCAAATGAAAGAGAAAAATGCAGCCCAGAGATTTTTGCTTTCTTATGTTTCAAAGAGCAAAGGAATTCTTCTTTTACCAGAATTAAATGCTCTTGCTGTTTGACCATTCAATTAGGACAATTAGTTTTGTTACTGTTTCCCACCGTAGACTCAGCATGTGCAAGACTTTTGACACAGTGACCCTCTCTGTGTCTCACCACACTTCTTTCCAAAATGAGAAGCATGAGGATTACCTGCAGAAAATGCTGCGCTACTGAGGTCCCCCTGAACAAGGTAAAAAGCTGGGTTTGTAGGAATGACATCTCCACTTTGTCCATGTGAGATGGAGCCATTTGCCAGGATCCTAGTACGCTTCCGTACTGCTGCCAAATTATAAACCAGCTGTACCTCTCTCAGAGGCCTCAAGATGGGCATCAAAGAGCTGGTGTTAGAAAAACACAGAACAATACTCAGAGCAAAACCCCACTGTACTTCTAATTAAGGTCTGTGTATGTAAATCCCCAGTATCATTTCATGCTCTGTAACTTAACAAGTAAATCTATCCTGGTAATGGTTTGTAGGTACAGACTTCTCCGGAACTTCAGTGCCCATGGATAGTGGACATGAAAATCCATAGTTGCAGCTAGCAAGAATCCAAAAGGCTTCAAGGGCTTCCACCTTACATCACCAAGCCAACCAGATATGGAACTAGCATCCAAAGCAATAAATAATAGGAAACCAGCTTCAGAGGTCAAATTTTTTTTTAATTTAGGGATAGAATTATTTGTCCTGTTCAGATAAAATTGCTGTTGCAACAGTTAAGGTCTTTATCATGACAGTTCTTTGGACAGCACAAGAGGATACATACAAATACCCGTGTTTTGTATTTTCGACCAGTAGCAAGAACACAGGTTTCCCCACTCTGATTATGGGTATAACTGGATTTCTTTTTCACATTAGCTTATATTGCGAACATTTTATTTTAAAGTATTTTTGGTATGAAAGAACATCCTAGCAATAAAATATTACCACATTTATGTAAAAAGAGGAGGTAGTTTGAGGCTCTTGGGTGCAGATAAGAAAAGCAAAAGAATTTAATGCACATAAGCTAACTTGCTCCTCTTTATTTATTAGTGCCTATTAGTTCTGAATGTTTTTCTTCTCCTACTTTAATATACCTTATTATATATAGCAGTTGGAATTAAAATTCTAAGAAAAGAACATTCTGCCTGAGGGATTGCAGAAGAAATGGGAGAACAAAAAGAAACAGTAAATCTGTCAAGCTCAGATAAAAAGAGTACTCAAAGAATGATGAGTGATAGTTTGGATATTTCACAGAAAATTTAAAAACTTTGTCTTGAGAAGGTATATCCTTGATAATAAAAAGCATCTATAGCCATGTCCAGTTTAGGTGTTAAACAACACAAGTTACCAACTGTCCTGGGTTCAACCGCGACACCAACTTTATCACTGCAGGATGCATTTTCCACCATCTTTGCTCTGCTCTTTGTCCCTTTAGAACAATCCTTCACTCAGATGGACAGTTTAAAACTCAAGTATGTAGAAAACAAGAACAAATTCATATATTTTTTCTATATTAGGCTCAAAAAACCCCCATCGAAAATACACGTACTTCACTTTTGATAATGAGAAGCAACAGAAACGGAAATAGAACATGGTAAAAACTTACTATATTGCAGAAACACGGAGACTCTATTAAAACTTAATCTACCTGATGCAAAATGTTTAAATATGAACATTAATCTGCCCACTCCCAAAGTAAACATACTATACAGATCTATGATCTGCAAAAAAGCATGCATCAGGCTTAAACTAGGATAAATAAGGATTTATACGGTTCAGATTTTATGCACCACCTGTCCACTTTGCAAACAGAGCTCCTGAGCCTGTATACAGTGGCTGTTATGGTTTACAAGAAATCATTTTATCTGATTAGATAATACATTTTGATAAGGTAAATGAATTGGTTATAAGAACTTTGTAAGCAATGAAAGCAGAGCATAAATATCAAGGAATGTCAGAATTCTGTCTTAGGATCCAATTCATAATGACCCGGGTTTTCAGAGTTACTAAGAAGAAATGGAATAAACAGGATTTCATCTTTCTGTGAAGAATGTTCTCTTGCCTTTGTAAGGAAGGGTCTTAAAGCACAAACATGAAAGAAAGCTCCATTGAACCTAAGGTGATATGTCCCTGTTAGTAGGGGTTCCAAATATCAGAGGAAGCATGCAAAGCAGGACCTGGCATGAACCCCGCTTTGTAGACGGGGAATTAAGGCGTAAGAGTTTTCTGTACTGTTGAAGGTTTCTCAAGAAGTCTATGGCAAGGTAAGACAGAATGCGTTATGTTCCACCTATCTAGGACCTCGATTAAGGGATCACCCTTTTTCCCACAGGAAAGGGAGACAAAAGAGTTCAATGCCATAAAGAACTGAATTTGCTGTTCAGCTAGTAAGCACATAACATGTCAAGTGGAAGCCATCTCCCTTCCAAAAACAGAAAGAAGCTTCCTGAATGTATAATGTCTGAGAGGGTGCAGCACACTATATGATCCTTATCCTCACAGCATTTTATGTTGCAGATCTATTTTGCATTATTTTTTCCCTCCTATATTCACAGTGGAACATCTGCATTTTTAGCACCTGAACTGGTCTTCAAAAGAATCTTAAAACTGTTAACTTCAGCTATACAATGTACAAAGGGCTATCAAAGCTGAAAAACCATGGAAGAACCTGGCAAACCTTTGCGGTTTTATACAGCTTAGCAACATGAAACCCCTTTCTATTCTTGGCTAAATTTCCTTTGTGCTCCCTCTTTAAAATGTTTATACAGAGAGAACATAAACTGTAGTACCGTTAAGAGGTATTCATAAGGCTAATTTTAGGCAGAGAAAACCAGCCTCTTTCTAGACTCTTTCTTAAGCCCCTGGAAAGACAGTGGCTCCATCGGAGATGTTCAGAAAGGATAATTAAACTGGATTTGTAATTGCATCCAGCAAAAAACCAAGGAAAAAACCCCCACTGTTACTTTGAAACTTTAAACCAGTAAGTCACATGCATCTCTACCTGTCTGCTGTCATTTTCAGCTTCACCCAGGCAAATGTTCCTGTTCCCCCCAGACTGCCCAAGCCCCAAACAACAAACACTACCAACTCCCCGGCCCAACCTTAGTCAAAATCAGCCTCTGACACCATCCTCACTGACACCACAGGAGAGACTGAGGCCTGAAGCATCTTGGCAGGCAAAAAGAAGCTCCCGCTTTCCACTAACCACAGCAGTCAGGAAGGTTAGCTTGCTGACCCTAACATTTCTTTTCCAAACTCCTTCCTACACATCTTGTCTCATTCTTTTTCTTGTATTTCATGACTCATGTGCCTTTCAAATCATGATTTGAAATCCCTTTACATATTCCTTGATGAACCTCCATACACAATTTTAAAAGCCTTCCATAAGTCCCCTCAGACCAATACAAGTGTCACCACCATGGTTCAACAGAGCATGGAAAATCTTGATCTTCTGCAACTATACTGGGGGTCAGATAACTCCACAACAATCATCTACTAATGTTTCTGGCTAAAATATTGCAGCAAATCTCCATTTTTTTTTTTTTTTTTTTTTACTTTGGAACCTTTAAGGGAAACAGCACATCCCCAAAAATAATGGGAAAGTCAGAAACTGAACTTTGTGTGTGTTTTTTTTTTTTTTTTTTTTTTAACTTGGGACCTTTAAGAGGAACAGCACATACCCAGGAGCAGGAGAGTAGCACCATCCACTACAAGACTATTCACACCCCACGGCACCCAGAGATGCTCATGTTGGGATTCTATAACCAAGGGCATTCAGGTATCTTGGTGGCAAGAGCCTTGTCATGTTCAGTACCATGTGGGAAATGTGTTACAATGTGTTATTGCTCAAATTCCCCAAACCTCAAACTTTTCAGACTAAAAGTGAGCTATGAAAGTGGTCTTATATGCTTAAAGCACAAAAGGCATAACACTGAAGTAAGCTGACATTATCCTCATTTCCATAAACCACTGCAACTACTGACTGACATTCTGCAGTTTAAGCAAGAAAGGAGTCAAATTTATACTGGCATTTCTACTGTCAGGCAAAAAAGTATGAAGCATGCATAAACCTGCAGTCCCATCTAGCGCCTGTCACTGTATCAACGGAAAGCAAGTGCACATGTCACTTTCTCGTATCCATCTGCATTACACCTACAGAAGGCACGATGCTTCGTACCTTCTCAAAAGCTGTTTTACATTCAACAGTGAGCCTTTACTGTTTCAGTGTAGCACCCACTAGGACAGGCTCTTTGATGGAAACTATCAGGGTAGAAATCGTTCTCAGAACAGTTGCCATGTGCTTAGGTGGTGGCTAGACTTTTTTTTTTTTAATTGAACAAATTATTTTAACTTCTTCAGCAGAGATTCAGCAATCTGAAATATATATTCTTGCATCTCTTAAACGGACGGTTACTAAAACCAGATTCCTTTAGGACTTCTTCTTCAAGAAAAATTATTCTTGAAGAAGGATATAGTTTGTTACAAACACAAGGTTTCTCCGAATGACAAATGCATAAAAGGAACAGAGTGAGAAGGCTTATATTACTTTCTGAAAGCTGTCTTTGATCAGATCTGCTTTGGCGATTATTTAATCTGCTGCCTTTTTCTTACTTACAGGAATTGGATTAAAAAAGAATGCAACCTTTATCTAACAGTTTCAACACAAGACAGTATAGCTTCCTCATAAAAAATAACTTAGCAGAATTAAAATAAAACAACCATGAGCTCAATGAAAGATGGACAAAACTGATTTATTTCTCTATCAGACTCTCCAGCTTACACTTCAATAAACTCCACAGGCAGACTCTGCTCACAGAATTCTGAGGTCTCTTCATCTCAAATCAAAACTTAATCCATTACTGTTGCAAGCTCTCTTCATGAAAAATCATTCTTTAGAGTACAGACCACAAAATATTTGCTGATAGTCTATGAAGTACTGTACCTAATTAAACAAAGTACATTTGTCAAATAAATTAAGTGATACATTATCATTTGCCTTCTCAGTCTTAAATTTGAATACCATAATCTATAATGCATCTCCAATATATCAAGAGTTAGAAAAAACCACAATTACTTGTCTGAAGGAAAGTCTGACATTCTAATTTTTTCCATTTTTAACAGGCCACTGAATTTAAGCTGCACATCATATATTGCTTTGAATCAAACAGTCCCTTAAAAAGAAAATCCAGAGACTAAATAACGCAATTTTAATTTTTATAACATTTTTCTTTTAAATAAGTAAGAAAGAGCCCCTGGGTTTTATTTGTATTTAGTTTCTACTTTGATAAAATGGCATTTTCCAGTAAAAATAATTCTGAAAGATTTTTAGATAACCTTAACCTTAATTTAATTGATCAATTATACTTCTGGGATGTAAAGAAAAACATACCCTTACAAAATTATAAAAAAGTCTTTACAATTTAATTTTCCAATTTTTTTTTCAAGTGTAAACTCTTGTCAAGAAAATAAGTGAAAATTTTTATAAAAGTTAAGGTACTTACTTGCATCTCTTTAGTGCTAAGCATGTTTTCTCTTAGAGCCTTTCTTTGACCCACCTAGGCTTGTGGGGGTTTTTTCCTCAAAAAATTTGTGGTTATTGGTGGTTACCTGAATTGCTTCAAATTAGTAAAATTACTTTTTTCCATTCATGCTTCTCTTACATCAGAAAAATTTAATTCAGTGCTGACCATTTGACACTCCTGCCACCTTCCTCATTAACTGCTGGCTAAGACAAGAAAATTGTATTTTTTTCTGCTGAAGTTTAGTCAGTAGTTTTGTAGCTAGAACACCTCAGATGCTCTCAGATGCTCATTTTCTCTCAGCTGAGGAAGTGAGTTGGCACACCTATACCCACCAATGACAGAAAGCTCTACCGAGATGAAACGGCAGCAGGTCAGTTCCTCTAAGCAGTTGAAAGGACAATGGCAATAACTTCACAAACACTGTTTTGTCATTACTCCTTTTCCAAAGGTGTTGTAGCTGATTGATACACTAAAATGCTGATTGATACACTAAAATTTCATTCTAGATGGTGATAAAAAAACCCAAGCTATCCTACTATTTTGTTTGCTCTCCATACCCAGCAAATGTTTTACCCAACTCAGACTGTCAGCTCCATTTCTAATCACTGTAAAAGCAACATTAAGCAAACGTGGCACCCAGAACACTTGATGTTTTGTACAAAACCCACAGAAATATTCACTTACTTCTCTCCCTCTCAATCTTAGGCACTAAGAGATGCATCTTTTGTCAAAAGCTTGAGGAAAATATCCATCTAATCAAAACCTAATGATTATTTCAGTCTTGTTACTAAGCTCATTGACAGAGAAGTTCAGTTCTACCTGTTATCACTTTTTTAAAAATGTTAATCTTCCTCTTATGTAGAAAGTGTTTTATACTCAGCCTCCTCTTCCCACAAACATCTATTAGATCTCTGACCTGCTGTTACCAAAATTTCTCTCCTTGAAAGACAGGTTATTTACACACGTGGGAAGTCAATCCCAGAACAGTCATGAGTACAGTTAAATAGATATCTCCCCCCTCTTTTAAAAAAATAACTGGAAAACAACATTTTCCAAGTTACTATCAGTTCTTTGACAGGAGCAAAGCTGAAGCTGATACAATCAATCATTTTGCTAGAGAAAAGCACAGAAAAGTACCAAGAATATAAAAAAAAGTAGCCAGGCTGTTCTGCTGAGCCAATCACCAATAGTCACTTTTTGATTTTATGATCAGTAAATGACATTCTTACTGGGACAGAAGGTGGAAAATCTGTTTTAGTGATCCAGTGATACCCAGCTCTGGTGAATACTTCTACAGAATTAAACAGCTGCTAGGAGTCTCCAGCCCACTCAAGCTGGGCACTCCTCAACAAAGGAATCCCAGAGGAAAGGCATCGGTCAAGGCAACACCGTACAAATTAAAGGAAGTAGGAATAATCCAAGACTACTGAACACACGTCCAGTCCAGGAAGCCTCTATGCTACAAATCAGAAAGGGCAAAGAAAATTCTGTGCATTGTCATTATAAACCCACCTTGTTTTTACACAGTCTACTCCAGGCACTGTTGCAGTGACAATATACCAAGCTTCAGAGACCTTTGAACCTGACCTGGTTTAGTTTTTCTTCTTCTCTGCCAAAGAAAATTGGCTTCATAAGCCTCTGCTTGAAATTCTTGAAGATAAGGGTGACCTGACATGTCTTATGTGGCAGAGGGTGATCACCTTGCTACCATACCACCCTCTGCTCAGCTCAAGAAGCATTTCGCTGTGAAAACTTCCAGGTTTGTAGCAGTCTGAATGCCTCCCCTCACTGCTAGTCATGGGTGTCTTAGACTAAGTCATTCTGTTTATAACATTCCTCGTTTAAAAGACTATTTATGTCCCATTCAGAAAACTCAAAGGAGTGTGATTTAGGCTTTTTGCTTTTCTTGGGCCCATGTAGTTTGTCAGTCCCAGGCATTTTTTTTACCCAAGGGCTGACTGTCACACTACAAAACTATTTTACCTCCCTTTCAGGCCCTGCTTTTCCTCCTTTCTACCACCCCTGTTCCCCAGCTCAGAGCACCATTACAAAGCAATGTCTCCACATACAAATGCTGACTGTTCCTTTCCATTAGATGTTTAGACAGCAGGTTAAGCCTCCTTCCCCCACAACAAATACTTTGTTTTATTAGTAGCTGGGAAACACTCTGAGATGAGTGCAGTTTCAAGTGAACATTTTTGATTACAAAGTATTTGGCATTCCATGAAATGCAAACATATTTATTTGCTCAGTTTCACTGCTATTTATTTAAGAACAAAATGTGACTGTTTGTAGCAATATAACCACCTGAAACATAACCTCTAAGCCACAAACACCTGTTGCACAAGTGCACTATCACATCAGAGGAAAACAACAAAAGCCAAAGAAAATGTTTATTTAGAAAGAAAGCAGGAACAGATGCTTAAGAACATTCAATTGGTCAAACTTCAGTGTTCCCTGCACAAAAAAATTTCTTTGTTAATTCTGCTGATCACTTGTGTGATCAATAGAGGCATCATAATTCCCTGAAGCACAGAACTTTTTGGCACAGGGTGATCTTAACACGAGGAAGATATTTTTACTTCTCACCATAAAAAAAAAGATGACGCTCGTACCCATTCACACATTGTATGCCTTTACAGATTGCGGTCACATTAGCTTCTTCCAGATATCTGGAGGGCAGGAAAAGAAATAGTGGGATCTGGAGTTCTGTAAAAACCTGAAATATCATACATTTTCTCAAGGCCGAAACAGTTTTGGCCAGGTTGGTCATAACGCACCTGCAATATTAATTCTACATTTCCTACCCTTCAGAATGGCTAACTGTGTGAAGACAGCCTTCTTTTAATGGTGTCACTGGAATATGACTTAATGGTAGAGAACTTAACTAATGACTGCTCTGTGAGAAACAGCATAGTCAAAGGACAAAAGTAGTTCAGTCATAGGAACTGCCAAGAAATGGTTGAATCAAAGTAATACGTAATCATGAAAAACATTAACAGGTACAATAAATATGTAATAGTATAAAGTACGTTTAGCACATTTCTCACAACAGAAGTTAGAATTAAACGACTGTAGTATCTGGCTTGCCCTCCTTTCCTATCATCAGGAAACCATTTGCTTTTCTCTACCATTTTTTGAATCTCTCTTTTTTCTACGGCTTACCTCAGGTGGTAAACAGAAACAAAGTACATTTGTTAGTGAATGTGTCAACTTTAAGAAACTTAAAGTCGACTAGACTGAACTAGCCTTTTTGACCCTTTCTGAGATCCTTTGTAGAAGGGTCGAAACCACAAAGGTGCTGTGCTACCAGCTCTGGAGTTGGATATTTTGGTAGTTCTCTGATTCAGAGGAAATACTTGGTCTTCAGGCACAAAGGAATGCTGGAAGGATAGCAGAAATTTGCAAAATAAACAGATGACCTCCCTGAAGTAATTACTATGATTGCCTGAAGTGGATACTAGTCAGCATGGATTAGCCCATTTAAAATATCAAGATTAACCTTTAACTTTCTTCAAAGTCAATGGTTTATTTGCAGTGTGGCATTGGTCATCTCAGACTATTCTTTGCTTAAACTGACTCCCAACTGTTGTTCACTACGTTTTATTAACAACATATTGATACCAGCTGCACAATATGTATATTTTCATAGCTGGAGAGGCAAGGCTTTCTACTTGTCCAGAATACCTTAAACCCACTCATCACTCACTATCTAGCAGTTTTATCTGGGTTGTATTTATATGCACTTCAGTCCTAAACCTGACGCCAGTAGATTTTCATTACATTGCATGATCAGTCATAACTTAACAGGTAACACACCTCAGCTATTTGCAGATTAACTCTACCAGAAAGGAATTTCTGCTCAATGGTTAAATAAATCACGAGGTATTTACACCTCACTGCAATCACTTCAGCCTACATAAGCCCAGTCTCATTTGCCTGTTCATCTTCAAAACAGAAACACTGAAGTGAAAAATTGTAACAGAAAAGAAGCAGGGTGAAATTAATTTTTACCATCCGTAAGAGGATAAAGGAAATTTAAAAGAATAACAATAAAAAAATGCAATAATCACATCTGTATTATTTCTTGTATTTCACATATACCTTGCATTGCCCCTCCAGACCAATGAAACTAATTTGAAAGTCAGGGGCAAACGCATTTTTTTTGGCAGAGGTTTATCATCTCCTTCTCTCTGCCATCAGTCCCAAGACTGCAATAGCAAATCTTTGGCATAATATTGCACAGAAGAAGAAGAAAAATCAGCAAATAATTCTTACAAAAATACATTTATTTTACATTTTGTTGCTTCATTGGATATCGTTTAATCAGGGGCCAGTCAGCCAACCCTCACGTTAATGATTTGCTCCTTCACGTAATTTCTTTAGGGATTAGGAGTCTATTCATATCAAATGGACTTTATTATTGCATTAATAATTCAGCAACTCCCACAGCAAAAGAGCAAAAAAGAAAAACACATCCAAGTAAATTCCAGTCCCTCTACCAAACTGCCCATCCTGTTTCTCTCCCTCCCATCACAAAATGTTTCTTCCCCTGTGTCAGTATTTCACATATTTGATGACCTCTTAGACAACTGCTCGTAGGCAGAAAATATTTGACATCTTGAAGATCTTACATTCCTACGGAAATTTCAGTTTCTAAGAAAAACTATTTTCTGTCACCTTTATTAATAACTGTTCTGCGAGCTACTCAGCTTGAGTGTTTCTAAATAGCTTACAAATCAAGCCGAAGTTCATGAAAAGTCTTGATTCTTTGGCCTGACATCAAGAACAGAGCTGCAGATCTTTCTGGAAAGTGTACCATAATTCTTGACCGCAATTGCAGAATCATCTTAAAGCAATGACATCTAATGGATTATATGCCTAACACACATAAAGTAACAGGCTGCATTTTACACACAATTCAAGTGTCACGACCTGTGTCAACAGATGTAGCCCACTGGTTCTCCGTAGTGGACAAGGCATACTGTGCATTAATGAATCTTTAATGATAGCAAAAAAGAGCCAGAAACAAAGAAAAACAAAATAAAATTAATGCATCTACATGGGGTTTCTTCTTTTATCTTGCCATGCTTCACTTGAAAAGTGTACTGTAATAAATTAATATACTGTAGTATGTTGACTTCACTGTGTAATTTGGCCACTGTATTTTTTTCCAGGGATAAAGAAACGATTTTGCATAGAGTAGTGGAGAAAAAAGTGGTATCTATGGATAGTGAGCTTTTGCTAGCTAAAGCCTCTACTTCAATTGCCACTGCTGTGAGGCCAAAGTCAGGAAGAATAAATTTGAAAAAGTAACAGGGCTCAAGGATATTTCATGGAAGAAACCAAGTGCTTCCATGACTAGTAGCCACCCTTTAATGAAAGAGCTATGATTTTTCTTGCTTCACTGTTGTCTCTAAAGCCATCTAGAAAGGACAAAGCTGGTGGTCCTTCTCCTGCCAATCCCCATCAATAACAGCTTTTTGGCACTCTACTGTTTGTGTCCCTCATGAGCAAGGACTTGACACTGTCCCCCTCCAGTGGAGTAGCTGACCCTCCCATGAAGTTTGTGTAGCTTGCACAATGCTCTATTTTAATTCCCACTGAAATCCTGCCAAGAGTGGACGCAGCAGACAGCTTCCCGAGCAAATGAGAATGGTGGGAATCACGCCACAACTCACAGCTATGCAGCGAAAACACTGTTTGTACATCATAGCAAATGCGTGTCCTCATGGGAGATCCATGGCCCCCATCCTAACCCAAGAAAGCAAGACCCTTGTTCACATTAAGGCTTGCACAAACGCGTGTTTAGGAACCATCACCAGCTGCCTGAGAGCAGGAACTTTTCTTTTAACATAACATTATCTGCTATTTATAGCATTCTTTACACTCTAACACAGTACGGTTACACAAAGTCTAAGTAACATCTCATGGCAAACAACTCTGAACAACAGAAAAAATCATGAGGTTTTGGCAACAATTCAGGAACAACTGCATTTCTGCCTCTTCCCTGGGTTTTCCTTTTTTTTTTTCTATAAAGCTTAAGCAAGAATATCAAGTATGACCAAAAGTCAGAGAGAAAACTGCCTTTATACACAATGTTTATGAGATTTATTGTTTCCTATTAGACGTATTTTCTTTCTTTAACAGAGTTATTTTGTGGATGAATGCTAGAGCATAAGGCACTGATATCTTCCTGTTTCTATTTAATACAACTGAGTGCTTCCAGCTGTAGCTAACAGAACTCACACACCACATCTCCCTAGTTATTACGATCAAAAACCAAAACCTCCCAAACCCTCATTTCTCTTACAGATAATTTACCAAGAGGCAATATGCACACACCTAGGACACAACTGGATAACTCTAAATAACCCCAAGCTCACTTGAGCTGTTTCTAACTGCATGCCTGTATTAAGCCAAGATTATAATGTCTGTAGCTGGAAGTATTACAAAGGTTTAACAGCTTCTTCCTCCATCTATGCCCTTACACACGCATATACAGCTGGGTAAGTCCTTCTATTGCTAGATTATAACTGGTGCTGAAATGACCTGCTCCATTCCAATCACATTAAATATAAAATCAATACACACCTCCTGTTCTTTCACCTGGCATTTGCTCACAGTGAAATATTGATTCTGATTATTCTTGACCTTGGACTGCTGATCTTTAGTTACCTTTCTGGATGTTACCTGATGTCCATCACATGCAGAAGACATCCTCTGAGGTGAATGTCAAATTTTGTGCCTACTAGGCCATCATCCATTATGTTCTAGGGCAATGAAACTTTTTTTGCAAGGAGATAAGTATTGCCTTGCTATCTCTGTTTTTCAAGAAACTCAATTTTTTAAAGCCAATGACTTTCTTCAAGTTCCACTCATCCCCCACCTCCACCCCCCCATCCCCTCCTTGTCATTTTGGTTCACAGAAGGTTTCGTGCATAAGAACTGAACTTCTTACCCCTCTTGCCTCAACACTAGCTGCCCTGTATTCCACCTCTGCCATTCCAGGAGCTTCTGTACTGCAGCATCACTGAGCCAAAAAACAAGCAAATTAATGAGAAAAGTATTATTAGTTTAGAAAGGGCTAGCTTTGACCACACTTGCTTTTTTTCTTAGAATATTACAGAACTGTAAACAGGAAAATGACTATTAAATAGGTCATGTAAAGCCTTGAATCTTCTTTGCTTAGCATCCTCAGTCTCCTAAAAAAAAAAAAAAATGTCTATCATTCCTCAGCTATTTTGATACGTCATCGTCCCTTGCAGGTGGTGCTAAGTGTAGCTCATAGGAAGCTGAAGGATTAAGAGACAAAAACTGTGCCTACTCAGCCTGTTTTTGCTAGAGCCATGCACTGTGAATTTCTGCCAGGATTGTGTGATAGAAAGCTGCATGGTCAATATAAACAAAATCATTTGAAACAACAAAGCCGCAAGGGACAAGTTGTATTTGCTAGCAGGTATCACACAGGTTTAATAGAGGTCAATGATAGTCTTGGATGTTGTTACCATGGGGAGGCTCTCAAGGCGGCAAGGAAACAATCAGTTTAGATGGATATGAGTGGGACTGGAAGGAGTGTGAGTTGTGTTTGTTATTTTATTCCCCATTACTTTACATCAAGTGAGATTCATACACGCCTGGGAACTGTTTCGTCTATATACAGGGCAAAGTTTAAAATACAGCATATCTTGCAGTTTTCTTGAGTAATTAATATTTATACAAAAAAGAAGTGCCTTTGAGTTGATTTGGTCACTGACCCAAACTTTGGATAGAAATGAACAATCTTTGCCGGCTTTTTCGGTGTTTTGTTTTTTGGTTTTGGGGGTGGAGAGTTTTTTTGTTTTGGTGGAGTTTTATTTTTGTTTGCTTGGTTTTATTTGTTTTTTTCTATTTAAACAGCATTTGATAGCACCAACTAACTCTCCTTTGTGGCTGGAGACAGTAACATTCAATCCCACAGATACAGCCACAAGGCTCAAGGTTGAAGGAGGAGGGAAACAGCTCCTCCATATGCTGATGTGACATGAGCCTTCCCAGTTTCAAACTGACAGTTATGAAATGCCTTCCACAGAAATACTGCAAAAATGTGGAAACATCCTTTTTCCTTTAATATGCCGTTAACAAAAATACAACAAAAAAACCCCAAAAATCTGACTGCAGTGAGAAGATAGGGGTTTTGTCCAAAATATTTCTCCTACCAGCAGTCCCTACTCCCACACAAAGAAGGGAAATAAAGAGACTACTAAAATATACATGCATACATACATGTATATGCACACTAAAAACAAATTCCAGAATTACTAATTTAATTCTAGTAAGAAACCAAATATTTCCCTTGGAATTTTGCAGAGACCACATCACAAGCTCTAGCAGGGCTGTTTGTAATCAAGCAACATATCAAAGCAGTTCAACCTCAGACACAAAGGTAAGAAGCCTTGAATGTACTCCAGCAGGAACCACTTGCTACTCTGAAAATGTGCAGCATACTCAAGGAAAACTGAACAAGCCAGGAACAAAGAAACTTTTATCTCAAAGTCTCTCTACTACTACTTCTAAATTATGACCTGCCAGGTAAAAATTACTTCTCCAGCCTTCTTGCTTTGCAAGGCTACATGTATGTATGTCTTATATGGTACTGCATCATATAATCAGTGCACTGAAGAGACAAAAAAGCAGAGTTTCATTGCCTGAATGATCAGCTTTTAAGGAAAGGGCTTTCTGGAACTGAAGAAGTACCATGAACTGAAGGTTATTAAAAGCCAGAACAATGGTGGACAGTAACTGAAAACTGATCACTTCACTCAATGACAGCACTGTTGCTAGAAAATTATACGAAAGTCAAATAGCACATACAGTGTAAAAACCGGCATAGCTACTTATCAGAAAGAATGATTGCTCAGCGCGCCCTGTAAAATCACGTGTGTGAACATCTAGGTGTTCTGCTCCAAGGATCTGAGTAACGGGGAAACAGTGTGAAGATTACCTATACACCTTTTGTATCCAATTCGAAGAGCATTTTGAAGGCAGCATGACTGCCATTCAGCCTTCCCAGGAAAAAGGACACCTCGCTTCCTAAGTATCCCAATATCAAACCGAAAAACCTTCTAGCATTAATTGTAATACAAATTCTGAAGTGAGTTCAGTTACATACCTCTAAAGATAAGAAAGTTACTGTGGCTTCTTTTAAAAGTCCTGTCTGAAAACAGGCAAGAAAGAATATGTTTGTATGTCCTCAATACAATCAATATACGTGCTACACCATTCTAGAAGTAGATTTCTGTGGTCTAGGTATGAACAAGGTTGGGTGGGTTGTCACAAGCTTATAAACAATAACAACAAAAGATCATCAGCTTCTGCTTAAACATGTAATTGAATATATAGCTGAAAGGAGCCCAGAAACATCCTATTTAGTTTCTTTTATGCCACTGGAACATAAAGGCTAAATACAAAAGGATTAAAACATACCACCAATTCGGAAACATTGTTCCACATACTCCCAAGAAAACAGCATGGCAGGAATTTGTTTTAAGAAAGAAGGAAGGTTTTCTAAAATTAGATGCAATTTAGCTATAGGAATGATAAAAGTAAAATGAATGACATGGTGAGATGCAAAAAGATTGAGGGCTGCTAAACAGCCAGACCTACAATGAACATCCTCGCAAACAGATAAATGTTGTATGCTGCAATATGAAATTTTAACTTCTTTATTTCAAAGCTTCTCGGTTTTGCAACTGCTGAAAATAGGGTGAGATTCTATAATCACTAGCCCTGAAAACTATCATTTCTTATAGTTAGCTTTTACTTGTGTTATTAGGTCATTATGGCTTGCCAGAGTATCAATCTCTATCCGTTTCTTAACAGAACTTTTTGTGCAAAGATGATCGTTCTCTCCCTCCAGCTTGCAACAATTTCGAAGGGGCAAAAAAAAGGAAATAATTTTCTGTTAGATGGTGAAATTCACTTAATAAAGTCTTGTGGAATTTCTGGGACTTCAAGAACTCTATAATTGCTCACCAAGCAGCATTTACTGATCCTACTGAATCCTCTTTCTTTTGTGCTTCAATTCAATAATGAGGCAAATTTAAAAAGAAAATAAAAGAAAAACACTTCACACAAAGAACCCATCATATTCTGACCAGAAGGATCAAACCTAAACACACTTAGCTTTGTGAGAACAGCCCAATGCTAACAGCTGGGCATTGTTAACCAGCAAAATTTGTTTTACCGTACCAGTGGCATTCTCCAGCCAAACTCACAAGGCTTCTATAAGCTACCCAAGACTTTGACAAGGGAAATATTTCAATGTTATTAAAAGAAACTAAATTATTCATTATTCATAACCACTATTGAGCAGTGTCCTTTTCTCCTTTATTTACAAACTTGGTTTCTACAAATATATTAGTTTAATGTATTTACTGAAGACAGTCGGGGAAAACTATGTAAACAGTTGCCTTTGCAATCCATTGCATATAAACTGTTCTTTAAGCCACATCAATCTCTGTCCACTTAGGTAAGGTTTAAGTAAAAATCAACCCACACAAAGAGCGAACTAAATATTACATATTAATTCATTACTTAGAGTGTCAAGTTAAGGAAGAAGCTTGCTCCATGGATTCAAAATATCTCACCAAATTACCAAAGGACCCAAAAAGATCCCCTTAGATTACCAACTCTGGCAAAGTGGGGAAAAAAGGCCACCTGCTTATGCTGAGTAATACAGATACAGCCTGGATGGCACAGCAATACTCATGCAAGTTCAGGTGATTTTTTAAGCTTTTCTTAAAACGGGATTTTTATCTGAATTTTTATTCTGATTCTTCACAAAAACAAGAGCTGGAGCCGGAGGAGTGGGGAAAAGGTCTGTGTGACAAAGTTACTTAGGAGCTGGATTCACAAAACCGCAGGAAAGCACACAGGCTGCTGAAGCACCCACAGGCTGCTACAAAACTGCTACCCCGCAAAGGGAGAAAGCATGCAGAAAACCCCCAGTATCTTTAAGGTGAGATACAAAGCCACTGGGAAAGAGGAGACTGGGACAAGACTTCCTTGTCCTCAGGAACCAGAAATGTATGGGAGGACAGAGACAGTGCAGCCTTCTTCACATTAATTAGCGATCATACTGCATCCCATGAAACAAATAATGAATGTACTAGGCACACTTCCCCAAAAAGGTCTTTACAAGGAGAAAAAAAACCCAAACAAAACCCCACACAACAAGCCCAGCCTACAGCTCTATTCACAAAGATATTCTCACATTATTTTGTGATGTGATCAGTCACACTAAATCATACCAGGCCCACAAAAAGAGAAGAGTTTTAAAGTACTTAAAACTCCAATTCATATCTGTAATACAGCAGGATTAAAATGCAAGTGTCCTTTGCAACCCATGTGCCCCTTATTCAGGTGATTCATGATTTAAAACTCAGCACCACCTGCAAGAACCGCTGAAAGATCCAGCGGTTTGCTTCCCCTGTATAAGATTAACAGTGCTGGAAATTACTCAGGATGTAATAAACAGTAATTCCTTTTCAATCAGTGCCACAGTATTTGATGCTTTCACTGAACAATGCAAGACCGTTTGGAGAACTGACAAGTAAAGCTGTAGGATTTAGCTGAATTCGCATCAAGCTTCACTTACGTATATGAATTTATATATAAATGAATATATTTATATATGGAGAACTCTAAGTGCTCCATATATATTACATTACCCACACTGATGTCAATGAAGTTTTCAACCAGATAAAGTCTATATGTGTTGACACTGATGTTGGACTGTTCTTGACAAGTCTACTCCCCACTACTCCACTGAAGTGAACTGAAGACACCCAAACAAAGGGCTCTGTTACATCTAATTAAGAATATATTGCCCTGTCTTTATATGTGGCATGCACAGAACCAAACCAAGAAATTTACGTCTTCCCTCAGTCTGCTAATGTCTCTGAAAAGCTGTCAGAGAAAACCACCAGCTGTTTCTTAGACAGCCTTAAATGAATGATTTTCTCTTTTTTAAGGTATAGAGATGATGAATATGATGAGAAATAGTCTGAAGAGTCCAAGCACAGTGGGAGACAGCAGAAGACATGGCTGTGCTGAGAGACACATTCAGCTGCAGCCTGCAGGGTGCATCTGAAGTAGGCAGACAGGATGAAAGTTAGTGAAGGTGTTCCTGCTCATCATCTGAGTGATGAGGTAAGTTTGAAAAAGCAAATTAGAAAAAAACATGCTTGGAGAAGATCAGGTATAGAGCAAGATAACGGAATTGTATGGAATACCATACAATTTTGCAATTCCCCCATAAAATCTACATCTGATTGGGAATAATTCACGACACAGGTAAGAGAGCCTAGAAGTAAGTATGAACATTACAAACAACAATCTGGTAAAACGAGGTATCTCTTCCAGTGATTTATAAAGGTTCCGTGTCAGATATTCAGGGGAATGGGGTGGGAAACAGCAGGACCTCACTGCTGCAAAACAGATACTTTCCTAAACTCAGACACAGCCAACTTTCCATCCTTCAGTATCCAAATGCAAACATGAATGTTGTAGCTCTTGAGCAGGGCACTGTGGAAGATAAAAATAGTTTTGCCTACAATAAACACTTATCTCTACAGGCTCACGGCATGGCAGTTGAGAAGCAGGAGGCACAATTTCCATTTCTGAAAGGAACATCAAATCACAGGCTCAGCCATACTGCAGATTCAAACTTACAGTCTTACGGTCTTACAGCTGTGCAACCAGTGATTCGATTAAAGGAGTACATAAAACCCTTGTAAAGATCCTTGTCACTTTGGGATTCTCCAGACACAGCTCATCCCCCAAAAAGCCACACCGCACACACAACACATGAAAAACACAGCAGAAGAGGAAAAAAAAAAGAGTTGAAAATGCCCATAACTAAAGTATATTGTGATTATGCAAACACGTTTTATTTCGTATCGACTACTAAGCAGCATACAGGGGGAGAAAAACATTAGAGAACCGAGCTGCAGAAGGTTTAGAGGAAATACAGGTGTTTGAAATAAAAAAGAATAGCTCTCTACATCTTAACTTGGAAGAAGAGACAAGAACAGGCATAAAATAATTATTTTCTTTCTGACGTGCATGACCTAGCGACTGTAGAGAATGCCAAAATTCATATTTTTTGATCTTGGAGTGCTGTCACAACAGCCATCCAGTGAGATAAAAGGGCATTCAAAACTGCAGTCCATTTTAAGCTCACTAATCATTCTGTTATTCTCCAAGAGTTTCCATTTTATTAAGGAAATGTTTTCACATGGGAATTACTTATGTGTACAAAGAGAAGCCTCTCTCCTGAAGATTATGACAATACATCAAAGAAAACCCCAAAGAAAGAATCTGGTTGCCCAAAAGAGCACAGTATGTTCTAATTCACCCTTTGTTATATTTTTCCTTTTTTCTCTTTAATGGTAGATAGATAATAGATGAAAGAAAGGAGTGAAAAAAACACGGTGAGAAACAGCAACAAGGAGCACTTCAAGGAAAGAAAGGTTAATTACAGCACAAGAAAAGATGCAAGGAATGTGAAGAATGTCAGCAAGTAAATAAATCAATAATCTACAGTCATCGTCTACATTCCTGAACTACCTTGAAAGCACAGATATCTGCCCTTAACATTCCTGACAACAGTAGAGATTTTCAGGCAAGACTCGCCCCCCACCCCACTGACTACAAGGGAACCTTTCCACAACGAGCGTATACTACCTCTTTTAACAGTTTTGTTAACAGAAGCTTGTAAATACCTTGGACCAGCCCAGAAACATTAACAAGCCAAAATGAATGTTGTGATCCTTGCATTTAGTTGAAAGAATGCTCAAGGTCGTTGCCAACCAATGGCAGGAATGATGCAGTAGATTCACTCCCCACCACTGCTCTCAAAACCACTCCGGAGCCTAGTGGCTCCTATGGAATAAAAGCACAGATCAATAAAGCCAGAAGACTAATGTGGGTTTGCAGATGTATTTCTTCACAGTGGTATCAGCATACTATAAAGTAAGAGTTTACAGAGGAAACGGAAGCTGAACAATAGAGACAAGAGGACATAAAAGTCAGGACTTCTTAACAAGTTGGGAACATTCTGTCTTGATAATGGGGAAAAAAAAAAACCACGCCAAACATAAAAGAGAACAAAAAACCTCAAAACAAAACAAGTATAAACTAAAATCAAGCATATGCCATCAAGTGACATGGCACAACAGAAGTGGATCTGCAGAGCAAAACACTGCGTGTTAAGGACCATACTGGCTTCCATCCTAAACACATTTTATGGG
>NW_010415604.1:0-12078 GCF_000710305.1 Buceros rhinoceros silvestris
TTTACTATAGTAAATGATAAATTATAAATGAAAAATGAGGCTCTTCAGGCACAAAATCTGTGTTCTGCCAGAAGCAGTGACTCCTTGCCCTGAACTTAGTGATGCGATCTGGTATTGTTTTTGAATGAACAAGAGAAAGCTGCCTTTACCAGCCTAACACCTGATTTTATTGGGAAAATTTTTCAGGTAGGTGACACTTTTCCTCCCATAAATAAGCAGCTATACATTACATGCCTACAGTTAATTCGTTATTACATTTTAAAGGAATATTGTACTCAAGTACAGCTGATTTATCTACAGGAAAAGGTGTGTTTTAAATTTTCCACAGGTAAACTTTGAAACAGGAAAACCTCTCATGCCAGAATATAACAGAAGTTTTCTTAGACCCATCCTTACACTTCGGCATACTCACAAAACAACTGTAATTTTAAATGCATTCACTTTAAAATTCCTGCATAAGTCACAGAATGTTGATGATGTTCCCAAACACATCATTTCAAGATCAGAATCTGGGGGAGATCACAGCAGTAAATAATGAACCTTGAATTACAGTCTGACATAACCCAAGCTTTAGTTACGTTTGCATATGTATTTTGATTCTTCATTAAGCAGCCCAGAAAACTCAAGGTCCAATTTAGGACACATTTAAATGTCTATGATGGTCATCATCAAGAGAAAAGGAAGTAACTATAAATGAGTTGTGTCATATATTCCAATCACAGGACGTATCTCATTTCATAACTTGCAAAAATTGATTAAAAAAAATAGTCTATTGCATTCGTACAACACGCACTCTTAATGCAAAGTGAGAAGAAAATTTCTTTTCCACTGCACACATGAGATGCTAGTCTATGATCTCAGTAACATGGCAACCAGTATGACCACAGAAACATACGACTGAAGAAAATGTTAAGAGTTCATCACGCACCACACTGGTCAAGTCAAAACTGCCTCTTAATTGCAACACTTCTGAGAGACACCTCACAAGCGAACATCTCTTCTACAGAAATCCTATGGGTTTCGCTAAAATGTAAACTGTGTTCTCCTTTATTCTGTTTCAGCCCAAAGTCCTTCAAAGACATGCAATCTTTCTGTCTGTGACAAATTTTTCTCCTCATACTCCTTTTCTATTCACTTCTGACAACACCCATCTTTACAAGACTATTGGCATCTTCAGCTGTCCTTGTTTCTTTGTTTTAGACTATTAAAGCAGACCATAATTTTTTATTGGAAATGCCCTAAACAGGGAACAGATCCAGCCTTACTTGCACGAGACAGAACAAAAAAGTAATGTTAATAATGACACACCCATTTGCCGCAGCCTGACATTCAGCTTTCCCAAGGGGTAGCTATGCATCAAAGAATAGCTGTCCAGCTAGATGCTTTGTATCTGTATTTGTGCAGCTGGTTCTGAATAACCATATTTTGCACCTTCACAAAATTTTCTCGGAATATTTTTAAACCTAATCCTCTTCTCCAATGAACTTGCAGAGCATCCCAGTCTGCAGTTTTTCTGCAAAGTTAATATTTATACACATACTACATCATTGAGTTGAAACTACTGGAGCACACAAGATGCAGAACAGACTGTTACGGAAGCCTAATCAATCCCAACGAGAGGTCATTCTTTTTTTTTTGATCACAAACCATTACTGTGATAATTACAATAATTTTATTGTTCATGGTTTATCAATAAAACAGGGGTAATCATAATCAGTTGCAAGTGGTAGGCTGGCTCTCCATACATCACAAAGTATTCCTGTCTCGCATGGTGTTAGGGAAAACTGGACACCCAATCTAACACCATCTTTTCTGAACCAATTATATTTCTAGTAATATTTCTTCTCCATCAGTTTTTTGAGAAAGATAATAATTTCTTTCCTATGAAAAGTTTAATCTAGGGAGAATCTATTCCAAAATATTCACTGCAATTCGAGAGTTCTCAAGGCACGTAAGGGTCCTGGTTGCTGAAGCCCTCTACCCTGCTTGCCTCTCTAAGTCTCTACTCCTCTTTCTCCCCAAAGAAGAGCTTGGCAGAACAAAAGGTCACAGCAAACATGAGGCAGCACAGTGAAATTTCAAGATTTGCAAAGGCATTTCCATAAGGCAGACACCCCACCTATGCAACCCAAGTCCTATTCCAGCATGAAAGTTGCTTTTGAGTAACAAGGAGGAAGATCTGTACCATTTCTCGTAACCTCTTGTATTCTCAGGTTAGTCCGGTCAGGAAACCTTACATGCGCAGAGAGTAGTTATTTAGCCCTCAGAAAATTGCTCTCTAATGGGCTTAAGTTACCAGTGTATTTTGACTAACGGGTCAGAACAGTACTTTATATATGAGATTTTATGACAACCAATTTGCTTGACAATTTTGGTGCATCTATTTCTCAAATTCCTCATTCATTTTCTTTATAACTTTACAATGAAGATATAAAAGCATTTGCCAACCTTCATCAGATTCCTTTATGTTATAGTTATTTCAGGCACTTCAGTTTAACAGGGATCTGGCTCCTTCATTTCAGCGTATCCTACAGACAAGAAAGGAATTGTTTTCTTGACAAATTTAATGCAATATGGAAATGGAAGAAAAAAACAGCTAAACCCTCTTACACCACATTGAAGTCTGTGAAGAGCTTCTTCCTCAAGTCCAGCAAAGAACAATTTTCAAAATGCTACAGACCATAGCATTGGCTTGGCAATGCAGGTGACATAGCACAGCAGCATGTGGGGCCATCCATTGCTCTGAACAGGATTGTCTCTTGTGGTGCTCTGAGCAAGCTAAATCCCACCTAAAACAAGCTTAAGGCAAAGATGGGGAACAGAAGGAATATTTTGATCCCTGGTATTTCACAGATCATGAGCTGCTTGAGGTGAGCAAATCTTGTCGTTTCTTCTCCTGAAATTTCAAATCTTTTATTCACTACTCCCCCTTCTTCACCTTCAGAGGAGAAAAAAAAAAAAAAAAGACAAATGGCTGATAAGGGTATTATTTCCAGTGAAAGGGTGGTGCAGTAGAAGTGTCATCTCACCTCCTCTCTGCCTTGCAGGAACACCTGCCTGTTAATAAGGAAGATGCGAGAGGAGGAGGGAGAATGGAGCAAGCCAAGTAAGCAAGTAACACAAGACATTTCTAAAGCAATAGAGAGAATGGGGTTCTTTACTAGTCTTTGAATTACCTATACAGGACAGGTCAGGCTTTGTCTCTCAGTAAAGGATTCTGGGTAAGATGAGATAGAAAACCACAAATAGGGGAAAATATTTTAATTTAGAAGTTTGTTTTCACTCACGAACACGGCCAAAATATCATAGAAATCATGCAATTCCCACACAACATACAGATCACAGAGGTAAAAAGGGACAATGTAAAAAAGTAACTACCACAAACGGTAAAACACAAACTGACAAACTGTATTAATTGTATGTGCTTAAGATATCGGTTTCGATTCTCCTGGGTCCACTGTCAGCATTGGTAAGTTTCTCATCTCCACATAATTTTATTTCATTTATTTAAAAAGAATTGCTTTCCTCCATAATAATTGCTGCTGGCCATGTCACTGTCATGACCTCTGGGAGACATAATGAATTCCCAGTCTTGTCTCTCAATCCACATTGTCACAACAACATAGTGAAAGCAGTGACAACTTCATAGGAAAAAGAGAACTTTTCTTATTAATGTATTGTGGTTGAAGAGGTGTTCATCAATTTTCAGATGCTTCCAGCTTCTGTGGTTTGCTGCAATTCCACCAGGTACTAAAGGTTCAGAATCAGGTGCTTCGCTATCTGCAGTACTTAGACCAGAGAGCAAAAACTCACATGATGAGCACAGGAGTAGTTTTATTCGCTTCCACATTGCCATTGTTGCCAGAGTAACTACATCCTCTGAAATCCTTGAGTGCAGCATGTCTGTCCGGCTTCCCACTACCACTGATTCAGTGTCAGATGACATCACAGCACAGTAGAAGCGTAAGGAAGCGGATGAGGCTGGCACACAGCACTTTCATATACAAGGTGCTCACATGTAATGACTTCTTAGAATGCCATGGCCAAAAGCACATAAAGTAATCAGACAAATGATCTTTAATTTTCAGTGGTTTTTATGGCTTAGACAGGAAAGTTAGCTCATGGATCTCTGCAGGCTGTACCTTCATGGTCAAGACAACTGGCAGATCTTTAGTAAAAGCAGCCTATCTTTATACTTTCCTGTCACCGTGCACTCACAGAGCAATTTGAGGTAAGGTATTGGAAAGAACTCCAGCAGCAAATAAGACTTAAATTTAGGGGATTTTGCATCAAACCTTCCTCTTCAACAACCTTTTTCCTTTACATTACAGTGAACCATCTCTGAGCACTATGTTCTGTTAGAATTCAGGTCCAAATCTGGATCTCATGTTGTAGCTCAGATTTATTTACAAAATTGGTTTCTGTCTTTGCCTAAATTAAACAGAAAATTACTGATCCACAAGCTATCTTGGATCTTCATCGTCATAAACCTTAAAGAAATGGTTTGAAATGTTGAAAAACCTAAACCACAAGTGCTCAATGCACATCTCCGAGGCTGGAAGTAACCTCCTTGTCCTGTTTTTGTGGCCTTCAAAATATTTGTTTATTCTTCAGTGTCTACATGTTCTCACTTTTAAAGTACATATCAAGTATGTTGGGCTCCAAAGAAACCTTTGCAAACATGCCACAACAGCATTTTCTGAATATGAAGACAGTTGCAGTGAATGACTCAGGGGTCCAAAACCTCTGTTTCTTCTTAACTTTGGGCTACCATCAGTCCAGAAATCCAGTGATGACTTCTCAGCATGAGTAGCAATAATTTAATTTTATTCATATGAGTTGACATGTTGGGATTGAAGTGGGTGGGACTCTACACCTGCTCCAGTGTAGAGTCCTCCACGAGCTGAGGGCTCGATACCCCCTCTGGTGTGGTCCATCATGGGCTGCAGGAAGACAACCTGCTTCACCATGGTCTTTCCCATGGAACACAGGGAAATCTCTGCTCTGGCACGTCCTCACCCTCCTTCTTCACAGACCTTAGTGTCTGCAGAGTTGTCTCTCACTTATTCTCACTCCTTTCTCCTGGATGCTGTTCTGCAGCAGTTTTTTTCCCTGTTCTTAAATGTTATCACAGAGATGCCACCACCATTTTGATGGGCCTGGCCTTGCCAGTAGTAAGCCCATCGTGGAGCGAGTTGGCATTGGCTCTATTGGACATAGGGGAAGGTTCCAGCAGAAGCCATCCCTGTAGCACCCCCACTACCAAAACCTTGCCATGCAAACCAAATATGCACTGTCTCTTTCCTACATCACCATAATCTTTAAGGCAGCTTTAAAAAGATCATCCTAAAGAGGATGGCATGGTTTAAAAACTCGTGGGGATTTAGAAAACTCATCTATATGGTGATGCATTTTGTAAAAAATGAATACGGAGCTTTCCCCATGGCCACAGCTACTCAAACTTTTTCAGAGGACTCACACCTGTATTTCTGGTAATGATTTTTGTACATACGTCATGTAAATAAAACTTGCAACTCAACTGAAGGGCTATTCACTTGTGTTCACAATCCCCCTCCTCCCATATTTTTTTAAAAGGACACTACCAAAGTTAAAAGCTTTTATGAGTGTTTATTTCCAACGGTAAACTCTCAGGGCCATGTCACTGGGCTTTAGGTATCTTTCTCAGCCACTGTGTGCAGCCCTTCTTAGTCCTGCTCAGTCACCTTCAGATGTTCCAAGAGATCCAGGTTCTCTGACATGTACAGCAGCCACAGCCATCATAAAATCATTGCAGCACTTGGGTTTTCTTGGGCTGGAAGGGGCACAAGTTTGAAGGACACCTGGGACTAAATTGAGCAAGGCTGGACCCCTTGATGACACTTCCTTTGTACAAAAAACATTCCCTGTTGCCCCAAGAAGAAATACATCTATGTTGTCTCCTGTTTAGGCCACACCTGTGGTAACAACAGTACCAACAAGAGCACAGGGACGTGTGAGTCAAATTGTAGCGAAGACTGAAAAAATGCGCAGTGGCTGTTTGCAAGATTCTTATGTTCTACATGAAGACAACGCATTACATATAGACAGCAAGAATCCAGCTGGCTCACAATGAACGCAATGGAAGTTTAATTCTGAATTTAAATAGTGAGCTACTTACTTATTCCTGGTATGCAGCAGGGGAAGATCATTTTTAGGATCCTGGAAAGCCACCAGCCATTTTTACATGAGAGTCTCATGCCACAGACCCATTCCACCCGATCTCCCTTCAGGCAAAGAGGACATCACAGACAAAAACTCCCTGGAGACTTGGCTGATGAAAATGAACCTCCCTGGGGAATGGGTGGAGTAGGGAGTCACAAGACCTCACATGTGAAAACAGGAGTGAACTCAACCCACAGCTGCTTTGGAGGGGAAAAGTTCCCAGGAACCAGAAGCAAAAGAGTCGTCCAAGGATGCAGAGAATTGCAGGCCTGGAAGAGGCCAGAGGAAGAGAGAAGAGGTGTTGTCCCAGAAAAGCCAGTGTGTCTTGTGTTGACTTGAGGATTACCTTTTGTTGCCTTCCTAAAGTCAGTGCTCCTTGCCATACCACTGAATCTTGGAAGCCGTAGGGAAACCTGGCCATCAAAGAGGAAAGTTGGAAGAGGTCTACCCTATATGCTATATGTAGCAAAACCACTTATTTGCTCAGCAGGTTGTATCCATGCTGCTGAGCCTGTCCCACCAACAAAGCACAGGACACTCCCCAGGTCAGATTCAGATCTTTTGCCTCCCACCATACACTTCTCATCGGAAATGTTCTCAAGGACCATCATACCTTTCAACAAACAGATACGGGTGAAACTTTTTCTTTACGGAGCACTCGAGCTCTGCTCAGAGCTGCATCAGGAGAAACACCTCTAGGGCAGCTGTTGATACAAGCAGGTAAATGATGCTCTCTTTATAATATTTAGGTGGTGGGCATTATTTATGCTTCCAGGTATGTTTCTGAGAAATTGTTAAGCACCATTTCAAATGTCTAGGCAACTGGGTAACTTTTATTACCTCACAAGGTGTGCTGTGTTATATCACTATTTGCGTAATTCTGAACAAATATCCCTGCACACGTGATGTTTAAAACTGCAATAACAGACTGCAAATGTTGACAGTTGACTGAATAAAGCAACTGATTAATAACTCATACAGCTCCTTATGAAAATTCAGACCATATCTCTAATTTCATGGCTGCCTGTGGATACTTTGCCCAACATAGTTCTTAATTTCACAATTAAGTTGCCATGTTATAAAGTTTTACACTTTGGTTTCCCCAAAACCTTTCAGATCTTGTAATTATGTGATTTTAGGAACATCTTCTGCACTTTATTAGCGTATTCTATACCATTCTCTGCAGATTTGATTACTTGCACAAAAATCACACTGCATCTTTTCTACTTTTTATTAATTTCTTCAATTATGAGATAACATTAAAATTGTGTTGTAGGTAAAAAGGCTGCATAAAGTGCTATAGTCAATAATGCAGGATACCAGCTAAAGTTAATGTAGGACTAAAATCAGCAAAGTCATAGATGTTGGGTATCTTTAAAACTTATAATCCATACATATCCCCTTAAAGTACAGATTTGGAAAAGGGAAATGTATAAATTCAGCAGAGATTTAAAAAACAAAATCTGCTTTATCCTCTCAGCTGCTCCTTTCCTTTTCAGCCATTGTCTTTCCCATTCTTACATGTTTTACACTAACAGCAGTGATGTGAAATGGCTTATGCTTCCTCAGTAAATTGACTGATTATTCAAATAGACTATTTCTATGGTTCTCCAATTTGCTATGGAACGACTGTGATCAGATGCACAACAAAAACGTGTACCTGTTTTGGTGGTTTAGGTATCTGTGGTTCATGAAAATCAGATCTCATGTTCTCATTTCAAACTGGGGATGTTCAGTTGCTGTAGTTTAAGGCAAAGAATTGATATTCAGACTATACAGACAATAAAATTATTTCCTGTGTAGTTTAGGAAACAGATCTTTGACATTTCAGACCACAAGAAACTATTTCCACTACCAGCCCTGTGAACATCTACATGTGCTTTATGTATTTACCTCACAGACTTCAAATACAAGTGCAGTAATAGCTAAATTAGGCTGCTTAAGCACAGAGGCTATGTTTCTTCCACAGCTTAATGGTATCTTACATGTGATGATTATTTTGGAGGAGTAAGGGGCTATTGAAGAAACTGAAGGGAGTAGTATGAAACCTGCAGATTTGCATGGATAAAACTGAAAGAGAAACACAGCGAGTTGCTATTCCACAAAAGTTTCCAGGTTCCAGGGTTCCTTATTATTATTGAGGAACTTTTCAGACGGAGTTGAACTTTTAACTTTCCTGCAGGTGCCCTGTGAAAAAATAGCAGGAGATAGGCGAGGACAGTTGTAAACGTGCTCAAGTGACTTGCAGCTGGCATGTTGAAAATCACGTCTCATACTAACTGTTGTCTAGCTTTGTGTGCTTGACAAGTAGAACATCTGTGTTTAGATAACGCAGGACTCTGATGGGCTCAGAGGCACCTCATTGACCATGCTTTCAGATTCCTGCCCTGCTGTGAGAAAGATTGAAGCACAGCGCAAAATTATGCCTGCAAGAATCTCTGATAAACAGGAGAAAACAGCATCTCCAAAAAAGCTTTTCCGCTCTCTAGCAAAGACCGAGCCCTGGTGATGTAAAAAGGCCTGAACCATAGGCCTTGAATCAGAATTGACTTACTGAGTGAACTCCCCAACTCGAGTGTCTAAAGCCAAATGCCTCACCTATCCAAAGCCAGGAAAACAGTAACTCCTCAGACCTGTCTCAGATTCTGGCCAGATTTGAGGCACATCTGAGTGAAGTGATGCTAACATAACAGATGTTTGTTGTGCAGGTACTCACATAGTCAGGTTTGATAAAGAATATAAAAGCAGAACCCCTGTCATAATAAAGTTGGAAACCTCATCTATGAGTGGACACGCCACGTAGGAATTCCCAGTTGCTGGGAGGGTTCTCCAAATCCTTCGCTGTGACCAGGGCTCAGCAGCTCATGTGCAGGATTTGGATGATGGTAATGTGTGAAAGGCAATTGGTGATGGATCTTTCTCAATCCCTATGGCTAACTTTCTGTAATAATGATTAGGTGCATTACTTCGCTTGCTTTTTCCGCCACGCTTACTCTTTTTTCCTGCTTTGAACTAATGTAAAATACGTTTATTTTTGGTTTTAACTTGGTCTGTGTCCTTCCTGTTGACTCCCCCATCATTTGGCAAAACACCTGCAGTGTCTGTGTCCTTGCATATGTGTCTCTGCCCAGGTGCTGCTGAGGAGATCCCCTAGTTTGAGAGGTAATGAGAATAAATTTACTCTTTGCATGGTTTGGTGGCTGTTCCTATGACTTGCCTGTGTTGGCTCACACATCCCCTTTAAATACTGAAAAGCTACACTAAGGTCTCCCCAGAGTCTCCTCTTCTCCAGGCTGAACAACTCCAATTCTCTCAGCCTGTCCTCACAGCAGAGGTGCTCCAGCCCTTGCATCATCCTGCTGACCTCCTCCGGACCCGCTCCAACAGATCCAAGTCCTTCCACTGGGAGGCCCAGAGCTGGACACAGCACTGCAGGGGTGGGTCTCACCAGAGCAGAATAAAGCAACAGAATCACCTTCCTGACCTGCTGGCCACGCTTTCCTTGATGCAGCCCAGGATGCGATTGGCTTTCTGGGCTGCAAGTGCACGTTGCCGGTCCATATTCATCTTCCACCAGACTTCCAGACCACCCTCCCCAGTGAGCAGGATGCCAATGGTCAGAGTAAATAAATTTATTGTTTTGCTTTGCACACACGGGCAGCTTTTGACTTCACTATTAATCCATCATTATCTAAATCCATAAGCCTTCTTGCCATCCTTCCATTTTCCCTCCATCCCATGAGAGAGGGTAGGAGTGGATGTGTGGGCATCTGGCTGTTAGATGGGGTCAACCCACACTGCAGCAGGAGTAGAATGTGTGGCCAGAACCATGGTCATTCTGTAACTCATTTTTTAACTTTATCTTTTAAACAGTAGCGAAAAAATATGTAAGAAATAAGACTGAAAAAGGTTTGCAAGATAACAGTGGTGTAAAGAAAGTTCCGACCACTGGTATGTGCTGTCCAGAAAAAGAGACTGAATAGAAACTCAAGTGTCTGTATGTAAATGTCAACGCCATTGGCCTGCCCATATAAAAGAAGCTGAAAAATTAGCAAAAATGAAAGTGGCAACAGGGAAAATATGCAGAATATTGGAGAGAACCATACGACTGATGAAGTGATGGGATAAGCTACCGCAACAAGGTTTTAAAACACCTTCATGGAGATACTTATGGAAAACATACGTCAGCTTAGAAGGTATGATTGACAATAATGACACCAATCCTGACATGAGACAGGAGTACAGGCTAGAAGAACTGGCACGGGACTACTCCTTCTTACACATGTCTTTAAAAACTCACCAAGATTGATTTCATTTGGTATAACATAAAGGATTCCCTCCTTTCTTTTTTTCCTAACAGTATCATTATGTGATGTTGATAAATTACATGGGTTCATAGCTACACGGATGGGAACAACAGTGCATTCCTTTTTTTTTTATGTCACCATGCTTCGCGGTGTTTTTAAAAAGCTGGAGAAACTGTGAAGCTACATTTCATAGCCATGTACCATTGTAACATGACAAAAGTAGGATCACTGTAAGCTAAAACCTCTCCCATCATCAACCCACACGTGAGGCCGTGATGCTCCCCAGAATATCGTTAAGGGCACTCAGCGTAAGTGGGGCAGATGCTTTGCCTTTGCTGGCACTATAGTGCTATGGCTTCTGCCTCTCTGCCATGCTGGGCTTTCATGCCAGGTAACAAGTCCTCTTGCGATACCAATTTCACCAGAAAAAAAAGCATTCCTCATTTTCAGGGTTTCCTGCACCATGACATATTCCATCACAGACTCCTTCCGGGCCTGACACCAGTTCCCTTGTTAATTTTTATTCATTTTTTATTCCATAAAAAGATGATACAATCACAAACATTATTGTAGCCTTTCAGTATTTAAAGAGTCCTAGAAGAAAGAGGGGGACAGTCTTTTTAGCAGGGTCTATTGCGACAGGTCAAGGGGTGATGGGTTTAAAGTAAAAGAGGGGAGATTAAGACCAGATCTAAGGAAGAAATGTTTTAAAATGGGGGTGGTGAGGCACCAGCCCAGGTTGCCCTGAGAGGTGGGAGAAGCCCCATCTCTGGTAACGTTCCATGTCAGGTTGGGCCTTGGGACTCTGGGCAACCAGCTCTAGTTGCAGATCTCCCTGCTCATGGCAGGGTGTTTGGACTGGAGGAGCTTTAAAGGTCCTTTACAACCCAAACCAACCTGTGACCCTGTGATTAATGGTGGTTTGTGTGGTGTTTTGCAGCTATGTGAGTAGTGTCCCAGCTCCAAAGAGAAGTCTCTCACGCTGTCCTACTCCAGTCATCTCCTGACCCCAGTGGTGGCTGGAGCCTTTCCCATCCCCTCCCACTGGGTTCATCACATTCAAGCCCTACCACCAGAGCTGGCTCCACCCTCCGAGCTGCCACAGCCGGGGCTGACAGCTGGTATGGCAGATGCCCTCCCCTCTGCCAAGTGTCACAGATGAGTGTTTTACATGACTCAGCTCTCAACTCATGGAGTCCTGATTTAGGATCCTGATGACTACACCAGCACATTGCAGAGGGAGGGAAGACCGTGAGGTGCTTAAAGAATCAGCATCAAAGATAACAGCAAAAAGTGATTTCAGTATAAATTTGGAAAAGCACAACTTAACAGAGTTTGATGGCAAGTTTCACGCTTACCATGTGGAAGGAAGACGTGAAGGTTGGGTTTGGGTGATTTAAATAGGTGTCCTGGTTTGAGCTAAAACCTCCTTGTTTTGGGTAATGGACGAATAGAATTATTCCATGCAAATACGATAATTCCGCATTTAATTGGTTAAGAGAGTCAGGTGCAATGTTATGTGTCAAGGTTATAAAGCAGCACGCAGAGGGAGGATCGCGCTCTCTCTCTC
>NW_010415605.1:0-9085 GCF_000710305.1 Buceros rhinoceros silvestris
AATAAAATAAAATAAAATAAATAAAATAAAACAAAACAAAATCTGGCAAGGTGGCTCATGTACTGCTGTAATATGTAAGACATTTAAATTCATTGGATTTTTTTTTTTTGCAGGGGAGGGTGGTGGCAGCATGTATGGAACCCTTAAGCCTTTTCTGTATCTTTACAACTATTTTTCCATAGTATTTTGAAGCACATAGAGCCATGCTAGAAAAGAATGTTTCTCAGTGTCCTGGGACTTTTAAAGGAGGTCTAATGTTTATTTGCCCAAAACCTTTTATACACCTACATATGAAAATGTTGTTTTTTCTGTGCACAAAACATGTTACTTGGAATCAATGCTACATGTCTGATTCCCTTCTTAGATCTGTAAAAAATCATATAGAGAAATTAATTGGCACTGCAACCTCTTTGACTGAACGTAAAGATTCGTGCACAGCAAACTGTATAGAAATTAAGCTCATGCATTTCTCTGATACCTAATGGTTTTAAGTCATTTTTAGAGACAAGCATATGCCATGTATGATCATTTTCCTGTTCTTATGATTCCTACCAATTACTCCTCAGAAAATATAACTGATTTTCTATTTCCCTGTTCTATTTATTTGCAAAATACTTTTTGAAAAGCTGAGAAACGAGTAACTAAATTCGCACGTCCAGAGCAGAATTGTGGTTGTGCACCCCATTTGTTTTACTAGAAATCACAAATTCACTCAACCAAATAATAAAAAATTTTCTAGAATTTGACTTCTGCATACACAAAATACCATTTCATTCCCCACCATAAACATTACATACAATACAAACCCTCCTTATACTTTTAATTTTAGTAAACTAATGCACTTCTAAACCCCCAGGTTGATGCTCTTCACTCCCCGCCAAGCTTAGCCTATTGCTACACAGAAACTGGTTCTGCCTGACACCAGGAGCAATTAATTCACACTGCCAAACACAAGAGGAATGTAATGCTTTTTCAAATATCAAATCAGTCCAATTTCATTTAGAATTAAATGATTCTTCTGGTCCCTCTTCATGTAGATACCTCTGCAGTCAATTAGCATTGCCGCTTTTAATCTGTAATACTCATATACTGGTCATTTCCCATTAGGGTCTTATTAAATAGATTCTCACGGTCAGATAGAACCTCCTGCAATGTAATATCTGAGGAGAGAAACTGGCAGTCATTATGCAGCTGGCATTTACTAAAAGGCTAGATATTGCAGATAACCTTAATCACAAATTACGCTGCATGGCGGTGAATTAGCTCGCAGCTTCACAATTCTGCCTAAACAGCCAAGTTTCCCACCCAAACACTGAGACTCAGTTAAACTTAACCACCTCTATGTCTCCTAATTAAAATGTGTTTGAGCTTTAGAGCATCAGACTTTAAATCGGACTTTCACGTTAGGCAGAGAAACTTGTTTTGGAGGTTTGGCTTCTGCTCCCTGTGAATCCCTATTCCCTGAAGCTGTGGCCACGTGTCTGCTGCTGGATCCAGGCGTGCTGCCCCACCTGCTCAAGGAGAACCTGTTAATATCGAAGCTGCCCAATGCTAAATGACTCATTTGGAGAAATCCCACAGGCAGCTCAGCCAGCAGGCTGACGGGGAGAGAACGTCTGGCAACGAGAGCTGTAACAGGCAGCTGGACAGTGACGTCTTCAGATGAGCTACTCTTTCATGGGGTGAAGCTTAAGAGGAATCGCTGCTTCTCAGAGCGATCTTTCCTATATGCAAAGGTGACAGAGCACGGGAGTCCAGTCTTGCAGGGTTTTGCTAGAAAGGAATCCTCAGTTTTGTTAAAAGGACATTCAATACGCTCTAACCCAAGTAGAGGACAAGGGTAATTTTTTAAATTAAATTTTGATACTTGGAGAGTATTTTTGTAACAAATCATTTTAAAAAGAAAAGGATTCTGCAAAGCAGCTTGAAAACTCCTTTGAGCATATATAAATCCAAAGGAAATAATGTGTTGGCTATATCCATCACTTGGCCTAAAATAGTGTCAGTTAAACCAGGATGCGGCAAAACCAGGTGATAAAATGTCTGATTGGATTACTTGGTGCCCTTCAAACTCAGTAGAAACTCATTGACTTAATGGACAACAGAGCAGGCTGGAGTGAGAGAAGTGCTTGAATCGCCACTGGTTTAATGATATGAGATCGTGACACGATTATTAATCAGCATCCAGACATCACCAGCAACACTTAAGCCATTTCCTAGCAGTGTGAGCAAGCATCTATTAACTATTTTGTGGTGGTGCTCATGGGTATGGTGGCAAGTATAGGTAGGATGGCTGAGCGGCAGGGGCAGCAGGATATAGCTCGGTTGTCTGTGGTGTGTCTTCTTTTAATACCTCTTACTACGTAGACACCAATTTCTCCTGGAAATTCTATATGCTACATATCCAGTCAGTGAGTGTCACATAACCACGACGATCTGCCTGCTGGCTCTTGCTTACATCTGCACCTTGCGGCACTCACAGGAGCCCAGCCTTGAGGAGGATGGCCAGCACCATAGCGGCCTGCCCCACGTTTCTCACAGAAGAACCTAACTTACTCCCTGCCTTTTCCCTCTGAAAAGAAGGGCACCCTCTCCCTAAGGAGGCGCATCTTGCACCGTTACTTTTGATTAACAGAGGAGCAGAGTTGCTACCCAGAGGAGACCCTAAGTGACTCAAGGCTAAATCTGAGGCAAAATGGGGAACTGCTTGTGGATCTCCATGTTCTCATGGTCTTCCTCCCACTGCAACTCTAGAAAATAAATCATTTATGCAAAACTAACTCTCTATTAATTAGTTACTGCCAGTCACTGTATTCACACATCACATATTTTCATTATGCAACTTTATCAAAGTATCTATTTCATCCTGAGCACTGCATGTGCAAAATTTTTTCTCTACTCAGATTTGTTTAAGTGATTGCCTGCCTGATCAATCCTACTGATTGTTTATCTCTGGTGGCATAGCAGCATGCACGGAGCTATGCTGCAAAGTGACAGGCATCTCACTGTATGGAATAATTCAGTGCCTCATTAAAAAAGAGAATTAGACGTAGCTTCAGAGATTAGTGCCAAGAGAGTTTGGCCGTTTTACATTCTTGTTGAAGCAAACTGCAGAGACGTGTAGTGTTGATCAGCAGGAGACGTGATTCAAAAGATACCACAGAGGTCAATGTAAAAGCCTGGGTAGGCTTTCTCATGAGTCACAGATATATGTGCGAGTTTGTTTATGGCTGAAATCCCTTCCAAAGTACCCCTGTTTACATAGTATTAAGGTGACCCAGGAGAGAAAAAATGGAATAAAATTTGAAAGCTCAACATTAATGCTGGTCCTCGTGCTTACACATCAGAATAATTTCTGTCAAACTTTAAGACATTATATCATCTATAACACAACGCAGTTTGGTGTGGTCTTACTGCTGTATGCTCTGCGGCTGAGTGTAATATACTTGAAATGTAGTTTGATTTTATGTTCCAGTGGGATCTACAAAGTAAATCAAGTGGAAAAACTTAGAGCAACCTGAAGTTATCTTCCTCCCTGCCATGTGGTTTTCCTGTAACTTCCTAGCAGGGATGAATACTAGTAGTTCATTTGCACACTGAAAAGTCATTGGATAAGCACATTCACATTTTGAGGCTATCAGGGAAAATGTTCTAATAGAATATTTTTCCTGCATCCGTTTAACAACTCTGGACCTTGATCTGAAAGCCAGCAAACTGTCTGATATCCTGCCAGCTTTCCTTCCCGGGCACACACGGGTTTTGGGAAGGGATGTACTATGGCAGCCTAACTTTTCCAGCCATGGGGGCTGACTCGAGTCTCCAGGAGGCACCTCCTTTTATCAGCCTGTCTGCAAACACAGGGCTTCAAGATGGAGATGCACCAAGAAACCCAGCTATGTCCTTGCAGACCTTGTGGACAGCAGCCAGGCACATGCTGTACAGCCCTACTCATTCTTTCCTAATGAGCTTTACTAACGAGCTCATTGCAGCAGAGGAAGGCCACTTGCATTGCCCTGTACAACCAACCAGGACTTTTGCTCCATTGTGGTGCAGAAGAAGGAGAATCTCTGCCTGACTCCCTCCAGTCCACACGCTCAGGATAATCAGAAAGCATCTCTTTGTGAACAAGTAATACCAATATTACACAGCTCACTACAGGGAATGGGAACTGGAGACTAGGCTCTAATACTCATTAACAAATAACCAGTCTCATTAAGTCGTGCAGCAAGGACTCACAGCACAGAAAACCACAGTTGATTTAATACAGATTTCTGGCTGGAATGTTATGATACCTGTAGAATACTTCAGTAAATTACTGATGTCAGTTGTATTTCTCTTCGAGACTAGGGAAATAGGTTATTGGCACAATAAAACATCTAGAGGCATTTAAAATGTCAGTCTAATAGCAAGAACCAGTAAGGCTTTTAATTACCTTCTGTGCAATTTTTTTAATTGCTTCAGCGGCTGCAGTGCTTAGTGAATTCCTGACAGAGCAGCTGCAACTGACTTAATTTAAAACGTTTCTGAAGCTCTTGGAGGAAGTATTAAGAAATACAACAGAAATCCAGGGAACTACATGGGATATTTCATGTGGCGCAAATCTTGGGCTCACTTTGCAATACGGGAAAGAATGTTTTGAACAGCTTGAATGGATTTCCACGTCAGCATTGCCCTGGAAGAAGATGGTGTTGGCTGCGTTTTGTGGGAGCCATGCTACAGCACTTCAGTTTAAAGAATGCAAATCCTATCCCTCATGGCCCTGGCAGCTGTAGGGGAAAGGGCAGAGGCTCAAGAAAAAGGCTGAGCACCAGAAATAGTCCCAGGGTCCTGGGGTAGAGCAAACAGAACTCACCTTTATCTTGCAGTTTGCAGCTCTTAAGATCAACCTCTGTTTTATTTTTCAGAGAAAGCTAATCTATTAATGGGGAAGAAAGTGTATGAAAATTTTCCTCTAATAAAATCTAATTTACAAATGACCAGCACACCCTCCCAAGGACTACCCACAGAGGTGGACTTGAATAATACCAAGTAACCAAGCAAGCTCGTTTGTTTTCAGCAGAGATAGGAAATGGCCACTCAAGGTGGAAAAGTTGCCTAAACCCCAAGCACCTCAGCTGCAGTGATATGCAGCCCATGGTATGGAAGTGGCACATGGGGAGTGTCATTTCTCTTTGCCCACAGGCATATAAAGCCACGCCTGGCCAATCCCTTGGCAGCAGCTGCAGGATTGTCCTTGCCGGAAAGCAATGGTGCCCATGCACAGCCTGCGGTGGGTTTTGGCATGCAGACTATGAACTGCACCTTGCATCCTGCCCTCTCACAGCACAACCTAGGGGACATTGCCAGGCTAGTCTGCAAAGACTCAGGCCCATCCAAAACCACGTGCCACCTCCACCGAGGCACTCCCAACCTCGCCCTCTCCAGCACTGGATGATCACCTTGGCTCAGTCGGTTTGGCACAGCTGTGCCATCCCGCTTCCTGCCACTGCATCAGGACAGCAGGAGCAATGAGGTCCATTTGTTGGCCCAACACTGTTGAAGCTTCCTGGCAGAGCGAGATTGGGATTGGGAAGATTGTAGCAGAACTTCAACCTATGGCTCTCCGGTGGGGCAAAATGGTATGCGTTCAGGTTTATTTCATACTACACTGCACTCTGTTAATAAAATGGACCTTTAATCCATTTGAAAAACCACACGGGGCGCAGATCCATTTCGCAAACCTCTCTTTCCCGCCTGGGGTTTATCTTGATTAGGCTGTAAAAATGCATCATTGAAAAGGATTAGCTAACACGTTCTAGCATTTTTCAAAGGGTGTTTCTACCCTAAAAAAGCACGGCAGTATCATATCCTGACTAGAATATGGTTAAAGGAAACTTCTTTCCTAATAAACTCACGAGGAAGGTGTTCTAGTCTAGCACACCCAGGAAGGTGTAGACCTCAGTCTCACAACTGGTACACAAACTAGCAGTAGCTAATACAGTTCAATAAATGCGGTCAGGACAAATTATCAGAGACATTATGATTACAAGGACATGTCATGGAAACAGAAAAGAATAAAATATTCCCTAATCTAGCACGCTGATTCTGGCAGACATTTAGAGTCATAAAATAAAGACTATTCATCAAAGATTCATTGGACTTCTTTTTGTCAATTCTAAGTAGAAAAGATGTGTATTTTATAGCTATTAATTTTTGGCTTCCATTGAAACTGGGAGGAAAATATAGACACTAAATAGAAACGTACCAGCAACCTTTCCAAGCCGAGGTTTTAGTTCAAACTACAGAGCAGTGCTAAGAGTGAATATTTAATAGCGATTCTGAAGGTCAGCTATAGTCAGTAAACAGTCCTATAAAGTATGTTGAAAAATTCTTTTGATGAGTCCTTGCAATAAATCCTTTTTGTGTAAACTACAACATATTCTGCTGGGACCTTTCTGATTTCATTCACACTCACATAAATCAACAGAAAATCCATGGAAGTTAATGGAGTAACACTGAAAACAGAGACCTTCCATTTGATATTTTTAGGAAGTGTAAATTCACTGCCTCAGCTTTTCAAGATTAGTATAATTTTAGGAGAACATGTGGTGGTGACAAAACCCAACAGAAGATCTCATGTTCCAGCGATCTAAAAATTCATCTTTACCAAATACTTGTCATAATTTAAAATGATCTGTTTAAAGGGGAGGGGGTGTCAGATTTTACAGAAAGTGGAGGAGCTGGATCAGTATCTTTCATTTAAAGCACAGTGAGATGATTTGATTTAAAGAGGGTCTTGTTATTTTAACACAGAACATGGAAAATAAATTTTAGTTTATGACCTTGTCTTATAGGCCAGATTTTATCCTGCCTAGCACACCATGATGTCTTTTTTTGTTTGTTTGAATATAAAGACTGCATATTGTTAGATGTGCATAGAGATACATGCAAAGAAAAAGCCAAAATGCATCATTGTCATCAAAAGTAAGAAAGCCTGGCCATGTGTGGATTTTTAGTTTGGATTTACCTAGAAAGTCTTCTTGTAATCGGGTCAATTACATGATCCTGTGCAAGCATTTCAATGTCCTATAGACAAATGCCTTTCCAAACAGATTGAGTCTCTCTTCTTTACTTAGTTGCTGATTTTCACAAAATATCCAGGAGCAATCACTGGTTTCTTTGTCAGCTTTAGCTGGACAACCTGTTCGAGTGTTGTTCACAGGTGTGCACTGAAACAGTACGATTGCATCAGCCTGTTTTTCCATGGGATTAGACTAAAATATTATTGCCTCATAGCAGACCGGTGGACTGTTGGGAAACCACCTAGATCCGAGTCTAAGGAAACACACATCGTAGAACAGTAACACCCAAGGCTGTTGCCCAGCTTGACAAGACGCACTTAGCATCAATGTTTTTCTGAAAAAAGAACTGCAAATCAGGTACTATTTTTATTTGGTTTGAATCAGCAGCATTCTGGTTTCTTGTTGCAATTCCATTCTCATTAAAACTTGAAACAGTTTAGGTAAGCAAAAAGATTAGGCAAATCCACCCCCATCTCCCCCCAAATAAAAAACTCCTGTTAACAACTTAGGAGATTATGTGGAATGAAAATACACAAGGAAAAGCAGCACCAAAATCAAGCGAGCAAGGTAGATTAGAAGTAGAAGTGGACACTAACACCTTTACAGTGGGAAATAAATAACATTTAGTATGATAATTTGGGTTACGCCGTGCTGCAAAATGATCCCTAGAATTTTTAACAAATGTGAGGAAAAATTCACATGCTTCTCCCAGATGTATGGTGTGTTGTTTTAATTAGAGGTTCTCTCTCACGCCAGAAAAAAAGAATAGAGCCATTCAGTATTTCAGTGCTATGCTATAAATTTATATGGTAAGAGCTCAGAGGACCCTTAACTATAGGATAGGTCAGAATAATTTTTCACACTTAGAATTCCGAAACACATTCAAACCCCATAAGCAGTGCATTGCAAGGCTTCGTTTTTTATCTGATACCACCATTCTCATTTATCTATCAATTTTTATTCATTACTAGCTTCATATTATAGAATTTTATTGGATCATTGAATAATGTTTTCCATTTTTCTCCTTCTGATTAATGTGTTTATTGATGCAAAAAACCCACAGATAACAGTTTGGGGAATAAAAAGCAGTACGCTGAGCTTTAATGTTGGTTTCTTTACCAAAGTGTCTAAAAATAAGGAATTAAAATGTGTACTTCCATTTATCATTTCACCTACACAAGTTCCAGTCTTCTATTACACGCAAGAGGTTTTGCACTCGAGGCAAAGGTTTAATTATCAGGTTGCTGCTAGAATTGTGATACATTCTCAGGTAGCTGTATTACCTTTGATCTCCTAGCAGCATTTCAATGTTTTAATTTTAACGAACAAGAGACTTAATTTTACAACTCCAGAACATTGTTAAATACACTGAACAACAACAAATTTTTTTATTGATCTTAATGGAGGTGTTAATGTTAACTTCATTTCTCTCTGACATCCATTTTAATTCTTTTATTCCTTGCAGTCTTTAGTTTGGCAGAGGACAATACAATTCATCAAGGCTCTAATATGTTTAATTATGCTCAGTGGAAACATGTTTAAAATTCATTGTAGTTCTAACAGACATATATAAGCCAAATGCTTCCATAAAAAAGAAAACTCAATAACTGGAGGCTCCACAAATTTCAATTCATTCCATGTAGTGGAAAGGAAGGGTAATCTCTTTCCCATCTGCATACTTTGATGAGCTATTTTAGTCCACAAATTCCTAAATCTGAGGCTAGAACTCCAAAAAGGCCAACTCAGCAAGTTACAATCAGCACAGTGCATCAGCTAGCCCTCCCTTGGGCACAAAGCTAAACCGGCGAAAACCAAAACAGCGGAGGCCTGAAGGCTATTTGAAGGAAGAGGCCACCTGCCAGTTTAAAAGTAGAAAGCTGAACTTGTCTTAAAAGTACTCTGTGCTGTTTACTGTGCAACCAGCGGCACCAGCATGAAGACGATGGCTGTGCCTGTGAGATAGGCTCACCAAAGCACCACCACACCGCAACCCCTTTTCAGTCAGCCTGCAGCCTTACCGTCAT
>NW_010415605.1:9265-14199 GCF_000710305.1 Buceros rhinoceros silvestris
AGCGGTGCGAGCACCCGTCCACCAAGACCACAGCGGGACAACAAGGCTTGATGGTGATACTGGGAGGGTCTCTGTCTACGTTGCTGACCTTGCAAGGGAGCAGCACCAGTTCATTTTAAGATGCTCTTCTGTTTACACTCTAAGATCTTTAACTGACTTGACAGCCACAATTAACCCCTCCAGCAGCTATCTGGGTTTGTTCCTACCGGATGATATTTAACAGGGTAAATTACACTGCCCTTAACCCTTCCTGTGCTGGCCTTTTCAGCTATTTACTGAGTTGTCTTATTTTTTATTAGCAGCCCAGTGACGTCCAGAATTATAAGCAAGGAAAGAAGCAGCAGGCAGCAGATCCAGCTCAACACCCATCACTACACTTGGCAGAACCAAGTTGAACTGCCTCTAATTTCTAGGACTGCACAAAAACGTGGTGTGAAGTTGGATAATGCTATGAAGAAATCCAAGAAACAGAAGCAGAATTATATATTAAAGACATAATCGGCACTAACTTCACAAATTACCCTGTCCTAATTTCATTCTACCATAACTCTTGTAGTATCACTGTTGGTGTTTGAGATCTGAAGAGTATCAGCTCTCATGTCAGAGTTAACACTTCACTCATACATCCAGCTCACAGGCTCATCCAATAAGTATCCCCATCTTTGTTATGTTTTGGGCATGCATGAGAAGTCCAGGTAATGCTACTCATTGTTAACACATAGCGTTAAACATGCATTTCATTTGAATGTGGAATTTTGCCTAAACATCCTCTTGGTTTTCCATTTTCCTCCTCTATTTTCAGTCTCAAATTTCCTTCACTGACCAGAAGACCCTGGAATTAATTCAATTCTTCTTCGTTCTTTTCCCTTTGGCTGTTGTTGACTTCAATGGTCATTCTATTTTTCTCTTGTAATGGTTAGATTAACACTTCTCTAGTTCCAGGTTGTTTTGTGATCCACCTTCTCTAGCAATTTTAACTTCCCTACTCGGATGTGAGTAGTATTATAAACAGTACTCTAGATAACAGCCCACTCTACCATATAAGGCAATAAAAATGCTTGGATCTCCTTCTGATTTATACTGCAGAGGGCTAGTAATTCAATTCACTCCACTACTTGATTTGTTTTTCATTGCCAGTACACATTGGGATGAATACCTCTGGGATTATTTTAAGGCAGAAATACCCAGATTGCTTTATTTGCCCAGATAGCAGCACATTTTCCAGTTTATGAATAGCTTTTGTTTTTATTGTTTATTCATTTACCTGGACTGAATTTCATTTGTCATTGGTAGGTCCCATAATTTAGATGTCTTCCCAAACGAGCTCTACAGTACACATGGGATTCTTTTCTTTATACACTCCGTCGACATTAGCATTACTACTTGGAGACTCAGCTTATAATTAAGGAGCATATTCTGCTGATGCCAACTGCAGCCTTCCTTTGCACAGGTCTATTATTTCCATCTGTCACAATCTGACACTAATGTAACGTTTGAGTTTCAGCATAAGCCTCACTCCAACATTCGTTAGGAAGTCTGAGTCTGTGCCACATTAGCACTAGAACTACTTCAGCTAACTTTGGTTTTCACCTTTGACTTCAAAATCCCTTTTGGACTATTATGAAAAGTCTTCTGAGAATCTGAATACGAGACCCTCTATGTCTCCCTTAATGATCAGAAGAGCAGCAGTTTGTTTTTCTTATTAAACCACCAGACCAGCAGTTAGTCATCCTCAGGTGCTTTTCCCTGAGAGAGGCACTCACGAGTATTTCACGAACACGCTAAAAATTACATCTAACTGTACTTTGGGGTTTGTCAGTACATTATAGCAGGTTACCTACATCATTCATTCAAATGTTTGCAAAAACACACGTTTACAACTGAATACTTTTAAAAATACTGCTTCCTACCAAAACTCATTATATATAATACCGTAAGCCTGAACAATTTAATTAGCATGACCTAGAATGCTTATTGCTCATGCTGAAAATACTGATTTCTCAGATAAAAGATATGCCTCACCGTCCTCGTCTTTTAGTGCTGCCTTGAATCACTGGAAGTGAGAACTTTGCCTGACTGAGGTGCACCATGTCTAAAGTCCCTCCTATCTTCCAAAACGATTTAACAGAAGAGTCATGCTGTCAAAGTCAAGCAAATCAATCACATAAGCAGTTCTGTAGCCTTCTAAAATAAGACTTAAGGAAATGACTAAAAACAGGTCAAGAAGCTAGAGTATAAAAAGGGGGGAAAGAAATAATGCCATATATGAACATTAAAATCTAGTAACACATTATTCAAAATTGTGAATTCCCTCTAGCAAGAGCTATTGGCTACTCCTTGCTTACTACAAACATTTCCATTTGCCTTCAGACTCTATAGAATTTAGGTATAAGTCAGTTTTTCGCAGACTTCTGAACAAACCTTTTAAAAAACTATTTTGTTTGACAAAGGTCTGCTACTTTCCCTAATTTTATGCCGAGCATCAAAACACATGAGTAAATTGCAGAGATTTACCAGAGCAAATAATCTCCAAATTTCAGGGGCGATCCTCTATTGAGGCTAGTGAAACTATTCATGAGTTTCACTACCATTGGAAGGCAACAACAGTTTTAATGCTTGGTCTGTGTCATTTGATAGCTTTGGTTGTGGACTGCTCCTGTCCAAACCATTTCACAGGAGAGGTAGTTATGTTCATTTAGCAATGCATCTGGAAGTGCTGCGAGCAGCAATGTTTGCTAAGGCAACTGCATCCACCCGGGGCAAAAAGTGGTTTCCACACCCCTGGAAATGTTCAAGTGAGTACATTATCCTTTTCTGATGGAACATTGTTACACAGGATAGGATTATTGAAGGGCAGAGTACGGCTGTATTGAATAAAAATGTTAAATAATAAATGGAAGCCAATTCACGCAGATAATTCCACAGGCCTGAAGCACGACATGTCTGCCTAAGTTGGACTTAGCTTTTGGTTTCACAAGGAGAATTTAAGCACAAGTTACAACAAAGAGGAGATTTTGCCACCACTTCCTGAATGAAGCATGAAAACGGCCGGGATGTACATAATATCCCAAGTATTAAATGAAACACAAAAGGAAAACAGCAAACAGATCACAATAAGCTGTGTTGCTTGTTTTTGGTGCTTTTTAAAAAGCAGTCTCTCTCTCTTACATATTCCCTACCTTCTGTGCATTTTTATGCTGCTTATTATTATTTCCAGCATCACTTGCAGCTTCCAGGAGCTGGGCTTGGAATAGCCACTGAGGCTTTTTTGCTGCAAAACAAACTACATGAAGAATCAGCACTGTATTATCTCCACAAACATGTACTCTTCCTTACTCATTTTGCAGTTCTCAATCTAGTGGATGTCAGGGTATTTAATATGGCCCATTCTTCATGGAGAATAGTCGTCCCATTTGCTGCTGTGAGATGGATAGTGCTGCATGCTATCAATCCCAAAAGCTCTGATGCAGGCCATGGACCTCAACCAAAAGATTCCTTTCTGTGCTATAAATCTCGCATCTCTGTACTCTCTCCAAGTCTTAAATCAGGCTGGTTGATATCTTTCCAGTTTCTGTATTCCTGCATCAGCAGTCTGGCTAAACACGGTCATCATTCACTGCCTCTGTTTCAGCAGTGGTTACAAACACAGTATCACTTTCTGCAATGTTACACTATTATTGTCATTGTCATTACTATTTATTTATATTACAATAGCACCCACCATGTGATCAGTGCTTTCCAAACCTAAAGAGAACCACAGAGTCCATCCCCCAAAGTGGAGGCGCCATACAGGCACTTTTTACCACGGTAGGCCTTTCAAACTTTGGCAGCCCAGATAAATATAAACTACAAGAGTTTTGTGTTGAGTAACAGGCACCTGCAGCGTTTCCTCTACTGTGGACGTTGCCATCTTTAACACACCGAGCTCCAAGGCACCGCTGTGTTGCGGTGGAAAAGTACAGACTCCCCTGCTCTGACAGGAGAGCTACCGGTTCCTTTGCCCAGTGCCCATTAAGTGACCTCCTTAAATGCTCTCAAAAGGCCGCACGTGCAGTGTGCTCCTTGTGTAAATATGAACATTAAAATCGGGGTTCTCATCTTTTTTTTTTTACATGGCTTGGTTCTGATTTTTTAGGCTAAGTGCATCCATAAGGTGTGATTTTTACAAACAGGTAGCTAATAGAAATACTTTAAGAATTTGGATCTTGGGAGGTAAAAGAAATCTTCAGTCAAAAGCTTATGGCTCACACAGAGAAGAGTTGAAATGTCCCTCATATTCAAGTCTTAATATAAGCTGATAATTAAACTCTCTACCATTATTGTTGAATGTGGATTTTAAATCCTTAAAATATGGGAATGTCAAGTCACCTTTCCCACTGAGACAATTTAACAATTGAAATTTATGAGCCATACCCATCATTATGACTTCCATTATGTAAAGGGATCTTAATTTTAAGCCCATTCCATTTTTCAGCAGAAGGCTGATGAAATAGTAGGAACTGTAGCTTTTACAGAGCTGCTTCTGTACAAAAATGATTAGATAATAACCTACACGAGTATTTGGGTCTACACAGCATCACTCCAGTGAATCAATGTGTTAAGTCAAAACTAGGTGCTGGCCAACCAGCTACTTACTCTGTTCTCCACTTTGGTGATACAGGATATAAAAGAGTACAGGGACTTGGCATAAAGCCAGGGAATCTGCCAAAGATGAACAAGCAGCAGCAAGAACAGATGAAGTATCACTACTTCTCCCTCTGCAGCCCTGCCAGCTGACGTGTGGAGCCAAATGCATGCACCCCTGTTAGAGGTCAGAATACAGAAACGAGGGAGCTGTCAGTTTACCCAGCTGAACCAAACCAGATAAAAAGTAAGATAAAAAGAAGTACTGAAGTGATGGATCTTTTATATTAAATTCTTGTTCATCTTTCCCT